>NW_027327927.1:0-116292 GCF_047675955.1 Chlorocebus sabaeus | reverse complement strand
AATACCCCTTTGCAAATTGCACAAGAACAGTCTTAGCGAAAGGCTTCTTGAGGGTAAACCTGTAACTCTGTGAGATGAATTAACCGAACACAAAGCAGTTTCTCAGAAAGCTTCTTGGCAGTTTTTAGCTTAAGATATTTCCTTTTACACCATAGCCCTCTATGGGCTTCCAAATATCACTTTGAAAATTCCACAAGAACAGTCTTAGTGAACGTCTTCTTGAGGGGAAAGCTGTAACTCTGTGAGATGAATTAACAGATCACAAAGCAGTTTCCAGTTTTTAACGGAAGATATTTCATTTTCACCATTGCCCTCCTCGGGCTTCCAAATATCACTTTGCAAATTTCTCAAGAACAATCTTAGCGAAAGGCTTCTTTAGGGAAAATCTCTAACTCTGTGAGATGAATTAGCAGGACACAAAGCAGTTTCTCAGAAACCTTCTTTACAGTTTTTAACTGAAAATATTTCCTTTTTCACCATAGCCCTCTATGGTCTTCCAAATATCACTTTGCAAATTCCATAAGAACAGTCTTAGCGCAAAGCTTCTTGAGGGGAAAGCTGTAACTCTGAGAGATGAATTATCAGAACACAAAGCGGTTTCTCAGAAAGTTTCTTTCCAGTTTTTAACTGAAGATATTTCCTTTTTCACCATAGCCCTCTATGGGCTTCCAAATATCACTTTGAAAATTCCACAAGAACAGTCTTAGTGAACGGCTTCTTGAGGGGAAAGCTGTAACTCTGTGAGATGAATTAACAGAACACAGAGCAGTTTCTCAGAAAGCTTCTTTTCAGTTCTTATCTTCGGATAATTCCTTTTTCATCGTAGCCCTCTATGGGATTATAAATATCATTTTGCAAACTCCACAAGAATAGTCTTAGCGAAAAGCTTCTTGAGGGGAAAGCAATAACTCTGTGAGATGAATTAACAGAAAACAAAACAATTTCTCATAATGTTTCTTTTTATTTTTTATCTTAGGATATTTCCTTTTTCACCGCAGTCCTATATGGGCTTAAAAATATGACTTTGCAAATTCCACAAGAACAGCCTTAGCGAAAGGCTTCTTGAAGAAAAAGCTGTAACTCTGTGAGATGAATTAACAGAATACAAAGCAGTTTCTTAGAAAGCTTCTTTTCATTTTTTATCTTAGGATACTTCCTCTTTCACCATAGACGTCTATGGGCTTCCAAATATAACTTTGCAAATTTCACAAGAACAGTCTTAGTGAACGGTTTCCTGAGGGGAAAACTGTAACTCTGTGAGATGAATTAACAGAACACAAAGGAGTTTCTCAGAAATCTTCTTTGCAGTTTTTAGCTGAAGATATTTCATTTTCACCATAGCCCTCTATGGGCTTCCACATATCACTTTGAGAATTCCACAAGAGCAGTTTTAGTGAAAGTCTTCTTTAGGGGAAAGCTGTAACTCTGTGCGATGAATTAACACAACACAAAGCAGTTTCTCAGAAACCTTCTTTGCACTTTTTATCTTAGGATATTTTCTTTTTCACCATAGCCCTCTCTGGGCTTCCAAATATCACTTTCCAAGTTACACAAGAACAGTCTTAGCGAATGGCTTCTTGAAGGGAAAGCTGTAACTCTGTGAGAAGAATTAACAGAACACAAAGCAGTTTCTCAGAAAGCTTCTGTGCAGTTTTTCACGGAAGATATTTCATTTTCAATATAGCCCTCTAGGGACTTCCAAATATCACTTTGCAAATTCCACAAGAACAGTCTTAGTGAAAGGCTTCTTGACGGGAAAGCTATAACACTGTGAGATGAATTAACAGAACAGAAAGCAGTTTCTCAGAAACCTTCTTACCAATTTTTAACGGAAGATATTTCCTTTTTCACTATAACCCTCCATGGGCTTCCAAATATCACTTTGGAAATTCCACAAGAACAGTCTTAGCGAAAGACTTCTTGAAGGGAAAGCTGTAACCCTGTGAGATGAATTACCAGAACACAAAGCAGTTTCTCAGAAAGCTTCTTTGCAGTTTTTTTCTTAGGATATTTCGTTTTTCACCATACCACGCTTTGGGCTTTGAAATATCACTTTTAAAATTTCACAAGAACCCTCTTAGTGAACGGCTTCTTGAGGGTAAAGCTGTAACTCTGTTGGATAATTTAACAGAACACAAAGCAGTTTTCCATAGCTTCTTTTCAGTTTTTATCTTAGGATATTTCCTTTTTCATCCTAGCCCTCTATGGGCTTCCAAATAACACTTTGCACATTCCACAAGAATAACCTCTGCGCCTGGCTTCTTGAGGGGAAAGCTGTACCTCTGTGAGATGAATTAACTGAAAACAAAGCAGTTTCTCAGAAAGCTTGTATTCAGTTTTTAACTGAAGATATTTTGTTTTTCACCATAGCCCTCTATGGGCTTCCAATAATCACTTTGCAAATTCCAGAAGAACAGCCTTACCGAAAGGCTTCTTGAATTGAAAGCTGTAAGTCTGTGAGATGAATTAACAGAACACAAAGCAGTTTCTCAGAAAGCTTCTTTACAGTTTATAACGGAAGATATTTCTTTTCACCATGGCCCTCTATGGGCTTTCAAATATCACTTTGTAAATATCACAAGAACAGTTTTAGCGAAAGGCTTCTTGTGTGGAAAGCTGTATCTCTCAGATGAATTAACAGAACACATAACAGTTTCTCAGAAACCCTCTTTCCAGTTTTTAACTGAAGATATTTCCTTTTTCACCATAGCCCTCTTTGGGCTTCCAAATATCACTTTGCAAATTCCACAAGAACATCTTAGTGAAAGGCTTCTAGAGGGGAAAGCTGTAACTCTGTGAGATGAATTAACAGAACACAAAGCAGTTTCTCAGAAAGATTCTTCCAGTTTTTAACGGAAGATATTCCCTTTTTCACCATAGACCTCTATGAACATCCAAATATCACTTTGCAAATTCCACAAGAACCGTCTTAGCGAATGGCTTCTTGAGGGGAAAGCTGTAACTCTGTGAGATGAATTAACAGAACACAAAGCAGTTTCTCAGAAAGCTTCTTTTCAGTTTTTATCTGAGGATATTTCCTTTTTCACCGTAGCTCTGTATGGGCTTCCAAATATCATTTCGCAAATTCCACAAGAACAGTCTTAGCGAAAGGTTTCTGGAGGGGAAAGCTGTAACTCTGTGGGATGAATCAACAGAACACAAACGGTTTCTCAACCATAGCCGTCCATGGGCTTCCAAATATCACTTTTCAAATCCGGCAAGAACAATCTTAGCGAGAGGCTTCTTGTGGGGAAAGCTCTAACTCGGTGAGATGTATTAACAGAACATACGGCAGTTTCTCAGAAAGCTTCTTTGCAGTTTTTTACTGAAGATATATCCTTTTTCTCCATAGTCCCCTATGGGCTTCCAAATATCACTTTGCAAATTCCACAAGAACATTATTAGCGAAAGCTTTCTTTAGGGGAAAGCAGTACCTCTGTGAGATGAATTAACAGAACACAAAGCAGTTTCTCAGAAACCTTCTTTCCAGTTTTTAAAGGAAGATATTTTCTTTTTCACCATAGCCATCTATGGCCTTCCAAATATCACTTGCCAATTCCTCCAGAACTGTCTTATCGAAAGGCTTCTTGAGGGGAAAGCTGTAACTCTGTGAGATGAACTAACAGAACACAAGGCAGTTTCTCAGAAATTTTCTTTGCAGTTTTTAATGGAAGATATTTCGTTTTTCACCATAGCCCTATAGGGCTTCCAAATGTCACTTTGTAAATTCCACAAGAACACTCTTAGCGAAAGGCTTCTTGAGGGGAAAGCTGTAACTCTGTGAGATGAATTCACAGAACACAAAGCAGTTTCTCAGAAAGCTTCTTTCCAGTTTTTACCTGAAGATATTTCCTTTTTCACCATAACTCTCTAGGGTTTCCAAATATCACTTTGCAAATTCCACTAGAACAGTCTTAGCGAAAGGCTTCTTGAGGGGAAAGCTGTAACTCTGTGAGATGAATAAACAGAACACAAAGCGGTTTCTCAGAAAGCTTCTTTCCAGTTTTTAACGGAAGATATTTCCTTTTTCACCATAGCACTCTACGGGCTTCCAAATATCACTTTGGAAATTCCACAAGAACAGTCTTAGCGAATGTCTTCTTGAGGGAAAAGCTGTATTTCTGTGAGATGAATTAACAGAACACAAAGCAGTTTCTCAGAAAGCTTCCTTCCAGTTTTTAACGGAAGTTATTTCCTTTTTCACCGTAGCCCTCTTTGGGCTTATAAATATCACTTTCCAAATTCCACATGAACAGTCTTAGCGAAGGCTTCCTGATGGGAAACCTGTAACTCCTTGAGATGAATTAACAGAACACAAAGCAGTTTCTCAGAAAGCTTCATTCCAGTTTTTCACGGAAGATATTTCCTTTTTCACCATAGCCCTCTATGGGCTTCGAACTATCACTTGCAAATTCCACAAGAATAGTCTTAGCCAAAGGCTTCTTGAGGGGAAAGCTCTAACTCTGTGAGATGAATTAACAGAACACAAATCAGTTTCTCAGAAAGTTTCTTTCCAGTTTTTAACTGAAGATATTTCCTTTTTCACCATAGCCCTCTATGGGCTTCGAACTATCACTTGCAAATTCCACAAGAATAGTTTTAGCCAAAGGCTTCTTGAGGGGAAAGCTCTATCTCTGTGAGATGAATTAACAGAACACAAATCAGTTTCTCAGAAAGTTTCTTTCCAGTTTTTAACTGAAGATATTTCCTTTTTCACCATAGCCCACTATGGGCTTCCAAATATCACTCTGCAAATTCCACAAGATCAGCCTTAGCAAAAGGCTTCTTGAGGGGAAAGCTGTAACTCTGTGAGGTGAGTTAACAGAACACAAAGTAGTATCTCAGGAAGCTTCTTTCCAGTTTTTAACGGAAGATATTTCCTTTTTCACGTTAGCCCTCTATATGCTTCCAAATATCACTTTGCAAATTTCACAAGAACAGGCTTAAAAAAAGGCTTCTTGAGGAGAAACATGTAACTCTGTGAAATGAAATAATAGAACACATGCAAATTTCACTAGAACAGGCTTAAAAAAAGGCTTCTTGAGGGGAAACCTGTAACTCTGTGAAATGAAATAATAGATCACAAACAGTTTCTCTGAAAGCTTCTTTTCAGTTTTTGTCTTAGAATATTTCCTTTTTCACCATAGACCTCTATGGGATACTAAGTTTCACTTTCCAATTTCCACAAAAACAGTCTTAGCGAATGTCTTCTTGAGGAGAAAGCTGTAACTCTGTGACATGAACTAACAGAATGCAAAGCAGTTTCTCAGAAAGCTTCTTTCAAGTTTTTAACGGAAGCTATTTCCTTTTCCACCATAGCAATTTATGGGCTTCCAAATATCACTTTTAAAATTCCTCCAGAACTGTCTTATCGAAAGCCTTGTTGAGAAGAAAGCTGTAACTCTGTGGGATGAATTAGCAGAACACAACAAAGTTTCTCAGAAAGCTTCTTTCCAGTTTTCATCTTAGGATATTTCCTTTCTCACCATAGACATCTAAGGGCTTCCCAATATCACTTTGCAAATTCCACAGGAACAGTCTTAGCTAAAGGCTTCTTGAGGGGAAAGCTGTAACTCTGAGAGATGAATTAACAGAGCACAAAATAGTTTTTCAGAAAGCTTCTTTTCATTTTTTGTCTTAGAATATTTCCTTTTTCACCATAGCCCTCTATGGGATACAAAGTATCACTTTCCAATTTCCACTAAAACAGTCTTAGCGAATGTCTTCTTGAGGAGAAAGCTGTAACTCTGTGACATGAACTAACAGAATACAAAGCAGTTTCTCAGAAAGCTTCTTTCAAGTTTTTAACGGAAGATATTTCCTTTTCCACCATAGCAATTTATGGGCTTCCAAATATCACTTTGAAAATTACTCCAGAACTGTCTTATCGAAAGCCTTCTTGAGAAGAAAGCTGTAACTCTGTGAGATGAATTAGCAGAACACAACGCAGTATCTCAGAAAGCTTCTTCAAGTTTTTAACTGAAGATATTTCCTTTTTCACCAAAGCCCTCTATGGGCTTCCAAATATCACTTTGCAAATTCCATAAGAATAGTCTTAGCGAAAGGCTTCTTGAGGGGAAAGCTGTTACTCGGTCACATGAATTAACGGAACACAACGATGTTTCTCTGAAAGCTACTTTCCAGTTTTTAACTGAAGATATCCCCTTTTTCACCATAGCCCTCTATGGGCTTCCAAATATCACTTTACAAATTCCACAAGATCAGTCTTATCAAAAGGCTACTTGAGGGGAAAGCTGTAACTCTGTGAGATGAATTAAAGAACACAAAGCAGTTTCTCAGAAAGCTTCTTTCCAGTCTTTAAAGGAAGATATTTCCTTTTTCACCATAGCCGTCTATGGCCTTCCAAATATCACTTGCAAATTCCTCCAGAACTGTCTTATCGAAAGTTCTTGAGGGGAAAGATGTAACTCTGTGAGATGAACTAACAGAACACAAAGCAGTTTCTCAGAAAGGTTCTTTACAGTTTTTAATGGAAGATATTTCCTTTTTTTCACCACAGCCCTCTAAGGGTTTCCAAATATCACTTTGCAATTTCCACAAGAACAGTCTTAGGGAAAGGCTTCTTGAGAGGAAAGCTGTAAACCTGTGAAATGAAATAACAGAACACAACGCAGTTTATCAGAAAACTTCTTTCCAGTTTTTAACAGAAGATATTTCCTTTTTCACCAAAATCCACTATGGGCTTCCAAATATCACATTGCAAATTCCACAAGAACAGTCTTATCGAAATTCTTATTGAAGGGAAAGCTGTAACTCTGGGAGATGAATTAACAGAACACAAAGCACTATCTCAGAAGGCTTCTTTCCAGTTTTAAACGGAAGATATTTCCTTTTTCACCATAGCCCTCAACGGCCTTCCAAATATGACTTTGCAATTTCCACAAGAACATTCTCTGCGAAAGGCTTCTTGAGGGGAAAGCTGTAAATCTTTGAGACGAATTTACAGAACACAAAGCAGTTTCTCAGAGAGCTTCTTTAGAATTTTTAACGGAAGATATTTCCTTTTTCACCATAGCCCTCTATGGGCTTCCAAATATCACTTTGAAAATTCCACTAGAACAGTCTTAGCGAAAGGCTTCTTGAGGGGAAAGCTGTAACTGTGTGAGCTGAATTAACAGAGCACAAAACAGTTTCTCTGAAAGCTTATTTCCAGTTTTTATCTGAGGATATTTCCTTTTTCACCGTAGCTCTGTATGGGCTTCCAAATATCATTTCGCAAATTCCACAAGAACAGTCTTAGCGAAAGGTTTCTGGAGGGGAAAGCTGTAACTCTGTGAGATGAATCAACAGAACACAAACACTTTCTCAACCATAGTCCTCTATGGGCTTCCAAATATCACTTTGCAAATTCCACAAGAAAAGTCTTAGTGAAGGGCTTCTTGAGGGGAATGCTGTAACTCTGTGAGATGAACTAACAGAACACAAAGTAGTTTCTCAGAAAGCTTCAATTCGTTATTTTTCTTAGGATTTTATCATTTTCACCATAGCCCTCTAAGGGCTTCCAAATATCAGTTGGCAAATTCAACAAGCACAGTCTTAGTGATTGGCTTCTTGAGGGGAAAGCTGTAACTCTGTGAGATGAATTAACAGAACACAAAGCAGTTTCTCAGAAAGCTTCTTTCCAGTTTTTAACGGAAGATATTTCCTTTTTCACCATTGCCCTCAAAGGGCTTCCAAATATCACTTTGCAAATCCCACAATAACAGCCATAGCGAAAGGCTTCTTGAATGGAAAGCTGTAAATCTGTGAGTTGAATTTACAGAACACAAAGCAGTCTCTCAGAAAGCTTCTTTTCAGTTTTTATCTTAGGACATTTCCTTTTACACCATAGCCCTCCATGGGCTTCCAAATATCACTTTTCAACTCCGGCAAGAACAGTCTTAGCGAATGGCTTCTTGTGGGGAAAGCTGTAACTCGGTGAGATGTATTAAGAGAACAAACGGCAGTTTCTCAGAAAGCTTCTTTCCAGTTTTTAACTGAAGATATATCCTTTTTCTCCATAGTCCCCTATGGGCTTCCAAATATCACTTTGCAAATTCCACAAGAACAGTATTAGCGAAAGCTTTCTTTAGGGGAAAGCAGTACCTCTGTGAGATGAATTAACAGAACACAAAGCAGTTTCTCAGAAAGCTTCTTTCCAGTTTTTAAAGGAAGATATTTTCTTTTTTACCATAGTCTTCTATGGCCTTCCAAATATCACTTGCAAATTCCTCCAGAACTGTCTTATCGAAAAGCTTCTTGAGCGGAAAGCTGTAACTCTGTGAGATGAACTAACAGAACACAAGGGAGTTTCTCAGAAAGGTTCTTTCCAGTTTTTAACGGAAGATATTTCCTTTTTCACATTAGCCCTCTATATGCTTCCAAATATCACTTTGCAAATTTCACAAGAAAAGGCTTTAAAAAAGGCTTCTTGAGGAGAAACCTGTAACTCTGTGAAATGAAATAATAGAACACATGCAAATTTCACAAGAACAGGATTAAAAAAAGGCTTCTTGAGGGGAAACCTGTAACTCTGTGAAATGAAACAGTAGATCACAAGGCAGTTTCTCAGAAAGCTTCTTTCCAGTTTTCATCTTAGGATATTTCCTTTCTCACCATAGACATCTTAGGGCTTCCCAATATCACTTTGCAAATTCCACAGGAACAGTCTTAGCTAAAGGCTTCTTGATGAGAAAGCTGTAACTCTGTGAGATGAATTAACAGAGCACAAAATAGTTTTTCAGACAGCTTCTTTTCAGTTTCTGCCTTAGAATATTTCCTTTTTCACCATAGACCTCTATGGGCTTCCAAATATCACTTTGCAAATTCCACTAGAACAATCTTAGCGAAAGGCTTCTTGAGGGGAAAGCTGTAACTGTGTGAGCTGAATTAAGAGAACACAAAGCAGTTTCTCTGAAAGCTTCCTTCCGGTTTTTAACTGAAGATATTTCCTTTTTCTCCATAGCCCTGTATGGGCATCCAAATATCACTTTGCAAATTCCACAAGAGCAGTCTCAGCGAAAGGCTTCTTGAGGGGAAAGCTGTAAATGTGTGAGCTGAATTAACAGAACACAAAGCAGTTTCTCTGAAAGATTCTTTCCAGTTTTTAACTGAAGATATTTCCTTTTTCTCTGTAGCCCTGTATGGGCATCCAAGTATCACTTTGCAACTTCCACAAGAACAGTCTCAGCGAAAGGCTTCTGGAGGGGAAGCTGTAACCCTCTGAGATGAATTAACAGAACACAAAGTAGTTTCTCAGAAAGCTTCTTTTCAGTTTTTATATTAGAATATTTCCTTTTTCACCATAGCCCTCTATGGGCTTCAAAATATCACTTTGCAAATTCCACAAGAACAGTCTTAGTGAAAGGCTTCTTGAGGGAAAAGCTGTAACCCTGCGAAATGAATTAACAGAACACAAAGCAGTTTCTCTGAAGCTTCTTTCCAGTTTTGCACTGAAGATATTTCCATTTTCACCATAGCCCTCTTTGGGATTTCAAATATCACTTTGCAAATCCCACAAAAACAGTCTTAGCGAAAGGCTTCTTGAGGGTAAAGCTGTAACTCGGTGAGAGGTATTAACATAACACACGGCAGATTCTCAGAAAGCTTCTTTCCAGTTTTTAATGGAAGATATTTCCTTTTTCACCATAGCCCTCTATGGGCTTCCAAATATCACTTTGAAAATTTCACAACAACAGCCTTAGCAAAAGGCTTCTTGAGAGGCAAGCTGTAACACTGTGAGTTGAATTGACAGAACACAAAGCAGTTTCTTAGAAAGCTTATTGTCAGTTTCTCTCGTAGGATAATACCTTTTTCAAAAGAGCCTTCTATGGGCTTCCAAATATCACTTTGCAAATTCCACAAGAACAGTCTTAGCGAAAGGCTTCTGGAGGTGAAACTGTAACTCTCTGAGATGAATTAACAGAACAAATAGCAATTTCTCAGAAATCTTCTTTCCAGTTTTTAACGGAAGAAATTTCCTTTTTCAACATAGCCCTCTATGGACTTCCAAATATCACTTTGCAAATCCCACAAGAACAGTCCTAGCGAAAGTCTTCTTGAGGGTAAATCTGTAACTCGGTGAGGTGCATTAAGAGAACACATGGCAGTTTCTCACAAAGCTTATTTCCAGTTTTTAAGGGAAGATATTTCCTTTTTCACCATAGCCCTCTATGGACTTCAAATTTCACTTTGCAAATTCCACAAGAACAGTCTTAGTGATCGGCTTCTTGAAGTGAAAGCTGTAAGTCTGTGACATGTATTAGCAGAACACAAAGGAGTTTCTCAGAAATCCTCTTTCCAGTTTTTAACGAAAGATATTTTCTTTTTCACCATAGCCCTCTACGGGCTTCCAAATATCACGTTGCAAATTCCACAATAACAGTCTTAGCGAAAGGCTTCTGGAGGGGAAATCTATAACTCCGTGAGATCGATTAAGAAAACACAATGAAGTTTTTCAGAAAGCTTCTTTTCAGTTTTTATCTTAGAATACTTCCTTTTTCACCATAGCCCTCTAGGAGCTTCCAAATATCACTTTTCAAATTCCACAAGAACAGTCTTAACGAAAGGCTTCTTGAGGTGAAAGCTGTAATCTGTGAGACGAATTAACAGAACACAAAGCAGTCTCTCAGAAAGCTTCTTTCCAGTTTTTAATGGAAGATATTTTCTTTTTCACCATAGCCCTCTACGGGCTTCTAAGATCACTTTGCAAATTCCACAAGAACAGTCTTAGCGAAAGGCTTCTGGAGAGCAAAGCTGTAACTTTTTGAGATGAACTAACAAAACACAAAGCAGTTTCTCAGAAAGCTTCTTTTCGGTTTTTAACGGAAGAAATTTCCTTTTTCATTATAGCCCTCAATGGGCTTCCAAATTTCACTTTGCAAATTCCACAAGAACAGTATTAGGGAAAGGCTTCTTGAGGAGAATGCTGTAACTCTGTGAGATGAATTAACAGAACACAAAGCAGTTTCTCAGAAAGCTTCTTTCCAGTTTTTAACTGAACATATTTCCTTTTTCAACATAGCCCCCTCTGGGCTTCCAAATATCACTTTGCAAATTCCACAAGAACCGTCTTAGCGAAAGGCTTCAGGAGGGGAAAGCTGTAACTCTGTGAAATGAATTAACAGAACTCAAAGCTGTTTCTCAGAAAGCTTCTTTTCAGTTTTTATCTTAGGATATTTCCTTTTTCACCATAGCTCTCTCTGGGCTTCCAAATATCACTTTACATATTCCACAAGAACAGTGTTAGCGAAAGGTTTCTGGATGGGACAGCTCTAACTCTGTGAGATGAATTAACAGAACACAAAGCAGTTTCCTAGAAAGCTTCTTTCCAGTTTTTAACGGAAGGTATTTCCTTTTTCACCTTAGCCCTCTAAGGGATTCCAAATATCACTTTGCAAATTCCACAAGAACAGTCTTAGCGAATGGCTTCCTGAGTCCTAAGCTGTACCTCTGAGACGAATTAACAGAACACAAAGCAGTTTCTCAGAAAGCTTCTTTTCAGTTTTTATCTTAGGATATTTTCTTTTTCACTGTAGCCCTCTATGGATTTCCAAATATCACTTTGCATATTCCAAAAGAACAGTCTTAGCGATCGGCTTCATGATAGGAAAGCTGTAATTCTGTGAGATTAATTAACGGAACACAAAGCAGTTTCTCAGAAAGGTTCTATCCAGTTTTTAACGGAAGATATTTCCTTTTTCACCATAGCCCACTATGGGCTTCAAAATATCACTTTGCAAATTCCACAAGAACAGTGTTAGCGAAAAACTTCTGGAGGGGAAAACTGTAACTCTGTGAGACGAATTAACAGAACACCAAGCAGTTTCTCAGAAAGCTTCTTTACAGCTTTTAACTGAAGATATTTTCTTTTTCACCATAGGTCTCCAAGGCTTCCACATATCAGTTTCCAAATTCCACAAGAACAGCCTTAGAGAAAGGCTTCTTGAGGGTAAATCTGTAATTCAGTGAGATGAATTAACAGAACACAAAGCAGTTTCTCATAAAGCTTCTTTCCAGTTTTTAACGGAAGATATTTCCTTATTCACCGTAGTCCTTTAATGGTTTCCAAATATCACTTTGCCAATTCCACAAGAACAGTCTTAGCGAAAGGTTTCTAGAGGGGATACCTCTTACTCTGTGAGATGAATTAAGAGAACACAAAGCAGTTTCTCAGAAAGCTTCTTTCCAGTTTTTAACGGAAGATATTTCCTTTTTCACCATAGCCCTCTATGAGATTACAATTATCAGTGTGCAAATTTCACAAGAACAGTCTTAGTGAAGGGATTCTTGTGGGGAAAACTGTAGCAGTGTGAGACGAAATAACACAACACAAAGCAGTTTCTCAGACAGCTTCTTTTAGGTTTTTATCTTAGGATATTTCCATTTTCAAAATTGCCCTCTATGGGCTTCCAAGTATCACATTGCAAATTCCAAAAGAACAGTTTTTTAGAAAGGCTTCTTGAGGGGAAAGCTGTAACTCGGTGAGATGTATTAACAGAACACACGGCAGTTTCTCAGAAAGCTTCTTTCCAGTATTTAACGTAAGTTATTTCCCTTTTCACCATAGCCCTCCATGGGCTTCCAAATAACACTTTGCAAATTCCACAAGATGAGTGTTAGCGAAAGGCTTCTTTAGGGGGAAGCTGTAACTCTTTGAGATGAATTAACAGAACACAAAGCAGTCTCTCAGAAAGCTTCTTTCCAGTATTTAACTGAAGATATTTCCTTTTTCACTATAGCCCTCTTTGTGCTTCCAAATATCACTTTGGAAATTTCACAAAACAGTCTTAGTGAACGGCTTCTTGAGGGGAAAGCTGTAAGTCTGTGAGTGAACTAACAAAACACAAAGCAGCATTTCATACAGCTTCTTTTTGGTTTTTATCTTAGGATATTTCCATTTTCACCATAGCCTACTATGGGCATCCAAATATCACTTTGGAATCTCCACAAAAACAGCCTTAGCGGAAGGCTTCTTGAGGGAAAAGCTGTAACTCTTTGAGATGAATTTACAGAACACAAATCAGTTTCACAGAAAGCTTCTTTTCAGTTTTTATCTGAAGGTATTTCCTTTTTCACCATAGCCCTCTATGGGCTTCAAAATATCACTTTGTAAATTCCACAACATCAGCCTTAGCGAAAGGCTTCCTGAGATAAAAGAGTAACTCTGTGACTTGAATTAACAGAACACAAAGCAGTTTCTCAGAAAGCTTCTTTTCAGTTTTTATCTTAGGATGTTTCCTTTTTCACCATTGCCCTCTATGTGCCTCCAAATATCACTTTGCAATTCCACAAGAACAGTCTTAGTGAACGGCTTCTTGAGGGGAAAGCTGTAAGTCTATGAGAGGAACTAACTGAACACAAAGCAGTTTCTCAGAAGGCTTCTTTACAGTTTTTAAGTGAGGATATTTCCTTTTTCAACATAGCCCTTTTGGGCTTCCAAATATCACTTTCCAAATTTCAGAAAACAGTCTTAGTGAACGGCTTCTTGAGGGGAAAGCTGTAGCTCTGTGAGATGAATTAACAGAACACAAAGCAGTTTTTCAGACAGCTTCCTTTCGGTTAGTATCTTAGGATATTTCCATTTTCAGCATCGCCCTCTATGGGCTTCCACATATCACTTTGAAAATTCCTCAAAAACAGTCTTTGCGGAAGGCTTCTTGCGGGAAAAGCTGTAACTCTCTGAGATGAATTAACAGAACACAAAGCAGTTTCTCAGCAAGTTTCTTTCCAGTTTTTAACGGAAGATATTTCCTTTTTCACCATAGCCCTCTAAGGGCTTCCAAATAACTCTTTTCAAATACCTGAAGAACAGTCTTAGTGAACGGCTTCTTGAGGAGAAAGCTGTAAATCTGTGAGATGAATTAACAGAACACAAAACAATTTCTCAGACAGCTTCTTTTCGGTTTTTATCTTAGCATACCTACATTTTCACCATAGCCCTCTATGGGCTTCGAAATATCACTTTGCACATTCCACAAGAACAGTCTTAGTGAGAGGATTCTTGAGGGGAAAGATGTAACTTTGTGAGAAAAATTAACAGGACACAAAGCAGTTTCTCAGAAAGCTTCATTCAGTTTTTACCTTGGGATAGTTCCTTTTTCAACATAGCCCTCTATGGGCTCCAAAGGTCACTTCGCAAATTCCACAAGAACAGCCTTAGCAAAAGGCTTCTTAAGGGGAAAGCTGTAACTCTGTGAGATGAATTAACAGAACACAAAGCTGGTTCTCAGAAAGCTTCTTTCCAGTTTTTAACGGAAGATAATTCCTTTTTCACCATAGCCTTCTCTGTGCTTCCAAATATCACCTTGCAAATTCAACAGTAACAGACTTAGTGAACGGCTTCTTGAAAGGAGAGCTAAAACTCTGTTAGATGAATTAAAAGAACACAATGCAGTTTCTCAGAAAGCTTCCTTTCGGTTTTTATCTTAGCATATTTTCTTTTTCGCCATAACCCTCTATGGGCTTCCAATATCACTTTGCAAATTCCACGAGAACAGTCTCAGTGAACAGTGTTTTCAGGGGAAAGCTGTATTCTGTGAGATGAATTAACAGAACACAAAGTAGTTTCTCAGAAACCGTCTTTTCAGTTTTTAACGGAAGATATTTCCTTTTTCACCATAGCCCTCTATGGGCTCCCAAATGTCTCTTTGCAAACTCCACAAGAACAGTCTTAGAGAAAGGCTTCTTGAGGGGAAAGCTGTAGCTGTGTGAGATGAATTAACAGAACACAAAACAATTTCTCAGAAAGCTACTTTTCACTTTTTATCTTAGGATGTTTCCTTTTTCACAATGGGGCTCTATGGGCTTCCAAATATCACTTTGCAAATTCCACAAGAACAGTGTTAGCGAAAGGCTTCTTGAGGGGAAAGCTGTAACTCTGTGAGATGAATTAACAGAAGACAAAGCAGTTCCTCAGAAAGCTTTATTCCAGTTTTTAACTGAAGATGTTTCATTTTTCACCTTAACCCAGTATGGGTTTCCAAATATCATTTTGGAAATTCCACAAAAACAGTCTTAGTGAAAGACTTCTTGAGGGGAAAGCTGCAGCTCTGTGACATGAATTAAGAGAACACAAAGCAGTTTCTCAGAGAGATTCTTTCCAGTTTTTAACGGAACATAATTACATTTTCACCATGGCCCTCTATGGGCTTCTGAATATCACTTTGGAAATTCCACAAGAACAGTCTTAGCGAAAGGCTTCTTGAGGGGAAAGCTGTAATTTTGTGAGATGAATTAACAGAACACAAAGCAGTTTCTCAGAAAGCTTCTTTCCAGTTTTTAACGGAAGATATTTCCTTTTTCGCCATAGCCCACTATGGGCTTCCAAATATGACTGAAAATTCCACAGGAACAGTCTTACTGATAGGCTTCTTGAGGGGAAAGTTATAACTCTGTGAGATGAATTAAGAGAACACAATGCAGTTTCTGAGAAAGCTTCTTTTCGGTTTTTATCTTAGGATATTTCCTTTTTCACCATAACCATCTATGGTCTTCCAATATCACTTTGCAAATTCCACAAGAACAGTCTCAATGAATGGTTTCTTGAGGGGAAAGCTGTAACTATGTGAGATGAATTAACAGAACACAAAGCAGTCTCTCAGAAATCTTCTTTCCAGATTTTAACGAAAGATACTTCCTTTTTCACCATAGCCACCTATGGGCTTCCAAATATCACTTTTCAAATTCCACAAGATCAGCCTGAGCTAAAGGTTTCTTGAGGAGAAATTTGTAACACTGTGAGATGAATTAAGAGAACACAGTGCAGTTTCTCAGAAAGCTTCCTTTCGGTTTTTATCTTAGGATATTTCCGTTTTCACCATAGCCCTCTATGGTCTTCGAAATACCACTTTGCAAATTCCACCAGAACTGTCTTAGCGAAAGGCTTCTTGAGGGGAAAGCTGTAACTCTGAGAGATAAATTAACAGAACACAAAGCAGTTTCTCGGAAAGTTTCTTTTCAGTTTCTATCTTAGGATATTTCCTTTTTCACCATAGCCCTCTATGGGCTTCCAAATATCACTTTGCAAATTCCACAAGAACAGTCTTAGCGAAAGGCTTCTTGAGGAGAAAGCTGTAACTCTGTGAGATGAATTAACAGAACACAATGCAGTTTCTTAGAAGGCTTCTTTTCAGTTTTTATCTTAGGATATTTCCTTTTTCACCATAGCCCTCTATGGGCTTCCAAATATGGCTTTGCAAATACCACAAGAACAGCTTTAGCAATGGGCTTCCTGAGGGGAAAGCTGTAACTCTGTGAGATGAATTAACAGAACACAATACCGTTTCTCAGAAAGCTTCTTTCCAGTTTTTAACTGAAGATATTTCCTTTTTCACCATAGCCCTCTATGGGCGTCCAAATATCACTCGGCAAATTCCACAAGAGCAGTCTTGGCGAAAGGTTTCTTGAGGGAAAAGCTGCAATTGTGTGAGATGAATTAAGAGAACACAAAGCAGTCTCTCAGAAAGCTTCTTTCCAGTATTTAACTGAAGATATTTCCTTTTTCAGCATGGCCCTTTATGGGCTTCCAAATATCACTTTGCAAATTCCACAAGAACAGTCTTAGCGAAAGGCTTCTTGAGGGGAATGCGATAAATCTGTGAGATGAATTAATGGAACACAAAGCTGCCTCTCAGAAAGCTTCTTTCCCGCTTTTTAAGGAACATATTTACTTTTTCACCATAGCCCTCTGAGGGCTTCCAAATATCACTTTTCAAATTCCAAAAAACAGTCTTAGGCAAAGACTTCTTGAGTGGAAAGCTGTAACTCTGTGACATGAATTAACAGAACACAAGGCAGTTTCTCAGAAAAATTCTTTACAGTTTTGAACGGAATATATGTTCTTTTTCACCACAGCCCTCTATGGGCTTCCAAATATTACTTTCCAAATTTCACAAGAACAGTCTTAGTGAACGGCTTCCTGAAGGTAAAGCTGTTACTCTGTGAGATGAACTAACAAAACACTAAGCAGTTTCTCAGAAAGCTTCTTTTCGGTTTTTATCTTAGTATATTTCCTTTTTCACCATAGCCCCTATGAGCTTCCAAACATCACTTTGCAATTTCCACAAGACCAGACTTAGAGAAAGACTTCTTGAGGGGAAAGCTGTACCTCTCTGAGATGAATTAACAGAACACAAAGCAGTTTCTCAGAAAGCTTCTTTTCAGTTTTTATCTTAGGATAATTCCTTTTTCACCAAAGCCTTCTAAGGTCTTCCAAATATCACTTTGCAAATTCCACAAGAACAGTCTTAGCGAAAGGCTTCCTGAAGGGAAAGCTGTAACTCTGTGAGATGAATTAACAGAACACAAAGCAATTTCTCAGAAAGCTTCTTTCCAGTTTTTAACTGAAGATATTTCCTTTTTCACCATAGTCCTTCATGGGCTTCCAAATGTCACTTTGCAAATTCCACAAAACCTCGATCGCAAAAGTCTTCTTGAGGTGAAAGCTGTAACTCTGTGAGATAAATTGACAGAACACAAAGCCGTTTCTCAGAAAGCTTCTTTGCAGTTTTTATCTTAGGATATCTCCTTTTTCAACATAGCCCTCTGTAGGCTTCCAAATATCACTTTGCAAATTCCACAAGAATAGTCTTAGGGAAAGGCTTCATGAGGGGAAAGCTGTAAGTCTCTGAGATGAATTAACAGAATACAAAGTAGTTTCTCAGAAATCTTCTTACCAGATTTTAAGGAAGATACTTCCTTTTTCACCATAGCCTCTTATGGGCTTCCAAATATCACTTTTCAAATTCCACAAGATCAGCCTTAGCTAAAGTTTTCTTGAGGAGAAATGTGTAACACTGTGAGATGAATTAACAGAACACAAAACAATTTCGCAAAAAGCTTCTTTTCGGTATTTATCTTAGGATATCTCCATTTTCACCATAGCCCTCTACGGTTTTCGAAATATCACTTTGCAAATTCCACAAGAACAGTCTTAGCAAAAGGCTTCTTGTGGGGAAAGCTGTAACTCTGGGAGATGAATTAACACAACACAAAGCAGTTTCTCAGAAAGCTTCTTTCTTGTTTTTAACGGAAGATATTTCCTTTTTCACCGTAGCCCTCTATGGGCTTCCAAATATCACTTTGCACATTCCACAAGAACAGCCTTAACGAAAGGTTTCTTTAGAGGAAAGCTATAACCCTGTGAGATGAACTAACAGAACACAAAGCAGTTTCTCAGAAACTTCTTTTCGGTTTTTATCTTAGGATATTTCCATTTTCACCATAGCCCTCTATGGGCTTCCAGATATCACTTTGCAAATTCCACAAGAACAGTATTAATGGAAGGCTTGTGGAAAAGAAAGCTCTAACTCTGTGAGATGAACTAACAGAACACTAAGCAGTTTCTAAGAAATCTTCTTTCCAGTTTTTAATGGAAGATATTTCCTTTTTCACCATAGCGCTCTATGGGCTTCCAAATATCACTTTGCCAATTCCACAAGAACAGTCTTAGCGAAAGGCTTCTTGAGGGGAAAGCTGTAACTCTTTGAGATGAATTTACAGAACACAAGCAGTTTCTCAGAAAGCTTCTTTCCAGTTTTTAACGGAAGATATTTCCTTTTTCACCATAGCCCTGCATGGGCTTACAAATATCACTTTGCAAATTCCACAACAACAGCCTTAGCGTAAGGCTTCTTGAGGGAAAAGCTGTAATTCTGTGAGAAGAATTAACAGAACACACAGTAGTTTCTCAGAAAGATTCTTTTCAGATTTTGTCTTAGGCTATTTCCTTTTTCATCACAGCCCTCTATCGGCTTCCAAATATCACTTTGAAAATTCCACAAGAACAGTCTTAGTGAAAGGCTTTTTGAGAAGAAAGCTGTAAATCTGTGAGATGAATTAACAGAACACAAAGCAGTTTCCGAGAAAGGTTCTTTACAGTTTTTTTCTTAGGTAATTTACTTTTTCACCATAGCCCTCTATGGACTTCCAAATATCACTTTGCAAATTCCACAAGAACAGTCTTAGCGAAGGGCTTCTGGAGGAAAATGCTGTAATTCTGAGAGATGAATTAACAGAACACAAAGCAGTTTCTCAGAAATCTTCTTTCAAGTTTTTAACGGAAGATATATCCTTTTTCACCATAGCCCTCTACGGGCTTCCAAATATCACTGTGCAAATTCCACAAGAACAGTCTTAGCGAAAGACTTCTGGAGGGGAAAGCTGTAACTCTGTGAGATGAATTAACAGAACACAAAGCAGTTTCTCAGAAATCTTCTTTCCAGTTTTTAACAGAAGATATTTCCTTTTTCACCATAGCCCTCTATGGGCTTCCAAATATCACTTTGCAAATTCCACAAGAACAGTCTTAGGGAAAGACTTCTTGAAGCGAAAGCTGTAACTCTGTGAAATGAATTAACAAATACAAAGGAGTCTCTCAGAAGGCTTCTTTCCAGTTTTTAATTGACGATATTTCCTTTTTCACCATAGCCCTCTATGGGCTTCCAAATATCACTTTGGAAATCCCACAAGAACAGTCTTAGCCAAAGGCTCCTTTAGGGGAAAGCTGTAACTCTGTGAGATGAATTAAAAGAACACAAACAGTTTCTCAGAAAGCTTCTTTCCAGATTTTAACTGAAGATATTTCCTTTTTCACCATAGCCCTCTATGGGCTTCCAAATATCACTTTGCAAATTTCACAAGAACAGTCTTAGCGAAAGGCTTCTTGAGGGGAAAGCTGTAACTCGGTGAGATGTATCAACAAAACACACGACAATTTCTCAGAATGCTTCTTTCCATTTTTTAACGGAAGATATTTCCTTTTTCACCATAGCTCTCTAGGGGCTTCCAAATATCACTTTGGAAATTTCACAAGAACAGTCTTAGTGAACGGATTATTGAGGGGAAGGCTGTAATTCTGTGAGGTGAAGGAACAGAACACACAGCATTTTCTCAGAAAGCTTCTTTTCAGTTTTTATCTTAGGATATTTCCATTTTCTCCATAGCCCTCTCTGGGCTTCCAAATATCACTTTGCAAATCCCACAAGAACAGTCTTAGCGAAAGGTTTCTTGAGCGCAAAGATGTAACGCGGTGAGATGTCTTACACGAACACACGGCAGTTTCTCAGAAAGCATCTTTCAACTTTTTAACGGTAGCTATTTCCTTTTTCACCGTAGCCCTCTATGGGCTTCCAAATATCACTTTGCAAATTTCACAAAAACCGTCTGAGCGAAAGTCTTGTTGGGGGGAAAGCTGTAAGTCAGTGAGATGTATTAACACAAAACACGGCAATTTCTCAGAATGCTTCTTTCCAGTTTTTAACGGAAGATATTTTATTTTCACCATAGTCCTCTATGGGCTTCCAAATGTCACTTTGCAAATTTCAAAAAACAGCCTTAGTGAACGGATTCTTGAGGGTAAAGCTGTAATTCAGTGGGATGAACTAACAGAACACAAAGCAGTTTCTCAGAAACCTTCTTTTCGGTTTTTATCTTAGGATATTTCCATTTTCACCATAGCCCTCTCTGGGCTTCCTGATATCACTTTGCAAATTCCACAAGAATAGTTTTAGCGGAAGGCTTGTGGAGGAGAAAGCTCTAACTCTGTGAGATGAATTAACAGAATACAAAGCAGTTTCTAAGAAATCTTCTTTCCAGTTTTTAACGGAAGATATTTCCTTTTACACCACAGCCCCCTAAGGGCTTCAAAATATCACTTTGCAAATTCCACAAGAACACTCTTAGCGAAGGGCTTCTTGAGGAGAGAGCTCTAACTCTCTGAGATGAATTAACAGAACACAAAGCAGTTTCTCAGAAAGCCTCTTTCCAGGTTTTAACTGAAGATATTTCCTTTTTCAACATAGCCCTCTATGGGCTTCCAAATATCACTTTGCAAATCCCACAGGAACAGTCTTAGCGAAAGGCTTCTGGAAGGGAAAGCCGTAACCCTGTAAGATGAAATAACAGAACACAAAGCAGTTTCTCAGAAAACTTCTTTCAGGTTTTTTACTGAAGATATTTCCTTTTTCACCATAGCCCTCTATGGGCTTCCAAATATCACTTTGCCAATTCCACAAGAACAGTCTTAGCGAAAGGCTTCTTGAGGGGAAAGCTGTAACTCTTTGTGATGAATTTACAGAACACAAGCAGTTTCTCAGAAAGCTTCTTTCCAGTATTTAACGGAAGATATTTCCTTTTTCACCATAGCCCTGCATGGGCTTACAAATATCACTTTGCAAATTCCACAACAACAGCCTTAGCGTAAGGCTTCTTGAGAGAAAAGCTGTAATTCTGTGAGAAGAATTAACAGAACAGAAAGTAGTTTCTCAGAAAGATTCTTTTCAGATTTTGTCTTAGGCTATTTCCTTTTTCATCACAGCCCTCTATCGGCTTCCAAATATCACTTTGAAAATTCCACAAGAACAGTCTTAGTGAACGGCTTTTTGAGAAGAAAGCTGTAAATCTGTGAGATGAATTAACAGAACACAAAGCAGTTTCCGAGAAAGGTCCTTCACAGTTTTTTTCTTAGGTAATTTCCTTTTTCACCATAGCCCTCTATGGGCTTCCAAATATCACTTTGCAAATTCCACAAGAACAGTCTTAGCGAAGGGCTTCTGGAGGAAAATGCTGTAACTCTGAGAGATGAATTAACAGAACACAAAGCAGTTTCTCAGAAACCTTCTTTCCAGTTTTTAACGGAACATATTTCCTTTTTCACCACAGCCCTCTATTTGCTTCCAAATATCACTTTGCAATTTCCAGAAGAACAGTCTTTGCGGAGGGCTTCTGGAGAGGAAGGTTTTAACTCTGTGAGATGAATTAAGAGAACACAAAGCAGTTTCTCAGAAATCTTCTTTCCAGTTTTTAACGGAAGATATATCCTTTTTCACCATAGCCCTCTACGGGCTTCCAAATATCACTGTGCAAATTCCACAAGAACAGTCTTAGCGAAAGACTTCTGGAGGGGAAAGCTGTAACTCTGTGAGATGAATTAACAGAACACAAAGCAGTTTCTCAGAAATCTTCTTTCCAGTTTTTAACAGAAGATATTTCCTTTTTCACCATAGCCCTCTATGGGCTTCCAAATATCACTTTGCAAATTCCACAAGAACAGTCTTAGGGAAAGACTTCTTGAAGCGAAAGCTGTAACTCTGTGAAATGAATTAACAAATACAAAGGAGTCTCTCAGAAGGCTTCTTTCCAGTTTTTAATTGAAGATATTTCCTTTTTCACCATAGCCCTCTATGGGCTTCCAAATATCACTTTGGAAATCCCACAAGAACAGTCTTAGCCAAAGGCTTCTTGAGGGGAAAGCTGTAACTCTGTGAGATGAATTAAAAGAACACAAACAGTTTCTCAGAAAGCTTCTTTCCAGATTTTAACTGAAGATATTTCCTTTTTCACCATAGCCCTCTATGGGCTTCCAAATATCACTTTGCAAATTTCACACGAACAGTCTTAGCGAAAGGCTTCTTGAGGGGAAAGCTGTAACTCGGTGAGATGTATCAACAAAACACACGGCAATTTCTCAGAATGCTTCTTTCCAGTTTTTAACGGAAGATATTTCCTTTTTCACCATAGCTCTCTATGGGCTTCCAAATATCACTTTGGAAATTTCACAAGAACAGTCTTAGTGAACGGATTATTGAGGGGAAGGCTGTAATTCTGTGAGGTGAATGAACAGAACACACAGCATTTTCTCAGAAAGCTTCTTTTCAGTTTTTATCTTAGGATATTTCCATTTTCTCCATAGCCCTCTCTGGGCTTCCAAATATCACTTTGCAAATCCCACAGGAGCAGTCTTAGCGAAAGGCTTCTGGAAGGCAAAGCTGTAACCCTGTAAGATGAAATAACAGAACACAAAGCAGTTTCTCACAAAGCTTCTTTCCAGTTTTTAATGGAAGATATTTCCTTTTTCACCATAGCGCTCTATGGGCTTCCAAATATCACTTTGCAAATTCCACAAGAACAGTCTTAGCGAAAAGCTTCTTGAGGGGAAAGCTGTAACTCTTTGAGATGAATTTACAGGACACAAGCAGTTTCTCAGAAAGCTTCTTTCCAGTTTTTAACTGAAGATATTTCCTTTTTCACCATAGCCCTCATGGGCTTACAAATATCACTTTGCAAATTCCACAAGTATCCCGGCCCGCGGGATCGTCGAAGCAGGCCCTGGAGGAGGGAGTGGGAATTTGGGGAACAAGAGACACGAGAAATGGAGACAAGACAGTGCTCTGATCAAGTCTCGTTTAATGGCGGTAATGCAGTGCCTTATATACACTTGGAGAGGAAGGGGTTGGGCCAAATTGGAAATGATCTCATTTCAGAGGGCGCGGCCAGGCAGATTTCGGTTTCAACGGTCGGAAGTCATGTTGCGCCTCCGCTATAATGTAACAATTTTGCTACGAAATAACAATTTTCGCGCGCGCGGGAAAGATGGGTGAAGAAGAAGCAGGAAGAGCGCCATCTTATGCGAGGTATTTAATACAGAGAAAAGACAAATCTGGGAAGGAGGTGAGAGGTGGAAATGAATAGAGCTCAGGTGTCTAATCGTCAATAATTACTCGCTATGGCCGGGGCGCGCTGCTCCGGACAGGTCCCCCTTTTTATTATTTTATGACAAGAGAACGACCCCCCCGGGAACTGCGCCTGTCTTAGGTTGGGTCAACTCATCCCCACCTTCTAGGCCCGTCATGGGATAAGGCAGCAGCAAAGGCGGCCCTCCTGTCTTAGGCTCCGGTGGAGATAGTGTCCTCTTACCCGTCATTGACTGTCCAGTTCAGCACACAGGGGAGGTGGTCTTATTGAGGTAAATAAGACTCACCATTTTCAGTCATCTCAAGGCGATGATAATGGACCTGTATAGGTTTGGCCTGGAGGGCCTCGATTTGTTGTCTGACGAATGCCATAAGCTTATTAAGGATTATAGGCCCGAAAGTGAGGAAGAGTAGAAGAGTAAGTAAAGGACCAAGAAATGGCAGGAGATAGGGGAGAAGTCTATCGAGTCCCGTCCACAATGAATTGGCAGCCAGGCCCTTTCTGCGCTTTTCTAGTTCTTCTTGTAAAGTTTTTATCTTATCTCTGACGATTCCGGATTTTTTGGCGTAAAAACAGCACTTTTCCTGTAAGGCCAAACAGATCCCTCCCTGTTCTGCTGTTAATAAATCTAGACCTCTTCTATTTTGGAGAACTACTTCAGCTAATGAGTCTACTTGGTCTTGTAAATCTTGTATAGTACTGGATAAGGTCTGTACATCTGAAATTAATTGGTTGGATAATTTAGTATATTGGGTTAGTGAGACCCCTAGGCCTGTGGCTCCTGTTGTAAAAGCAGTGGTGATTCCTAGTCCAGCCAATAAGGGAATAAATTGTATGGCTCGTTTCGGTCTATAAATAAAATGTTCAATAGCGGGAATGGGGATAGGTTCATCTCCAGGAATGATATCAATGTCGGGGAGAAGAGTGGCCAGAACACAAAGCCCTGTCCAATTTGTAGGTAGATAAGTATATGCCATGTTGTTTCCACAGACGAAAACCGAGCCATTTACAGCACACAAAGGGTCGGTGGCATGGATTATGGAGGTACAGTTGTCAAACATAACATAGCCTAGATCAATTTCTTTAGTGCTTTTATACGATGGTGAAAAGAGGCAAAAGGAATTAGAAAACGTCATAGGTTGAACTAAGAGGGGAGAGATAATAGGACAGGAATTATTTACCAAGGATTCAGTTGAGTAATTGACATAGGACAACAAAAAGTTAGGTATAGCTAGAGGAATAGGGGGGCCCATTTTAAGACAAAGCCAACAATCGTGGGCTAGGTTTGTATTGGACATTTGAAGTAAATTGTAAGTAGCATTGAGGATATCAAAAGTTTGAGCATCGAGCCTAAAATTATCTCTAATCTCAGGCAGGGCTAAGGGGTGATATTGAAGTTCAGGATATAGAGCTTTATGAATCTTTTCTAATTTTTTTTTGGACGGTTTTAATTCTTGCAATATCTAATGGGCCTCCTCCATCAGAAATATGAATGGGAGCAGTAGTGCTCCAACAAACAGGCTTTCCTTTTTGGCCGTTACAAGAAGATTGTACAAGTTTATTAGTGGATCCTAATACTTGTACATCATTGGTACCTCCAGTTTGTGTTTTTAGTAACGTGGCCGTATAGTATGTTTTATTGCCTGATTTGCATTGTTGATAGGAGGTATAACAGGAACTATGTACAGAAGATTGGAAAGAGCTACAAGGGCATTCTAGGAGCGGCCCGCTAGACGAGGTGTCTCTTGGGGTAGACTTACATTTCCACGACTGGTCTGGCATTAAGTACGCTGTCTTGCCCGAGCAAGTCACCTGGGTGATTCTGTCTGACGGAGGTTCAGATATTTGTCCCCCTCTGCAGTCACAAGTCTGGCCGTATTGTTTTCGTAGTAATCCTCTTGCTTTACGAGGGTCACCAAAACCTGCATAGACTGTCACTATGTTATATAGAGCGATTATTCTCCAAAGGAATCTCATGTTAGGCTTCATTTCCTGAAAAACAAAAAGGAAGAAACTTCTCAGGGAGATTTATCTTCCCTGGACTGACAGTGGTTATGATTTGTCTTACCAATCTTTCAGGCAGCCATCTGGCTGCATCATTCTTTTGTGAGAAGATGCATACTGAGCCTCTTCCCCAAATTAAAACTGGATCGGGGCCATGCCATGAATTATCAAGTGGATCTTTCCATTTTACCATTGCAAACTGTTTTTGAGATTCAGGATACCAGAAACGGTCGGCAGCAGATTTTCCATGACTGTCCAAATTTATAAAATTAAGGATAAACAGGGCATGATTGAGTATGTTTCTGGGGGTACCCTTCACGGGGCACCAGCTCCCCCCTTTTAATTTTGTGATAACAGTTTTTAATGACAGATGGGCTCTTTCTACTATACCTTGTCCTTGGGGATTGTAGGGAATGCCTGTGGTATGTTTAATTTGTAGGGTATTGCAGAATTGTAAAAAGGTTTTGGCTATATAACCAGGGCCATTATCTGTTTTAATTTGTTTGGGTATTCCTAAAATAGAAAAGCAGTGTAATAAATGAGCTATGACATGTTTGGTGGCCTCTCCTGTTTGGAGAGTTGCACTAATGTATCCACTATAGGTGTCTATGCATACATGGATATATTTTAGTCGGCCAAATTCTAAGTGGTGAGTAAGGTCCATTTGCCAAATTTCGTTGGGGATGAGTCCTCGGGGGTTAATTCCTAAATGAGGAACAGGTAAATACATTATGCAGTTGGCGCATTGTTTAACTATTTGTCGAGCTTGTTCTCTAGTAAGTTTAAACATGAGTCTTAAGGTTTGGGCGTTTAAATGATGTAAGGCATGTGCTTTTTGTGCTTGTTGTAAATTGTCTGTAGTGACTGTGGCTATGGTTTTTGTTGCCATGTCGGCTGTTGCGTTACCTCGTGTTAAAGGTCCCGGTAATCCTGAATGTGCTCTGATATGCCCAAGAAAAAAGGGAGTAGTCCTTTTTTGAATAAGTTGTTGACATTGTAAAAATAAGTTAGCTGTGTCTGAAATATGTTTAATTTGAGGCACGGTCTCTAAGAGGGGTATTGAATGAGCCAGGTAGGCGCTGTCTGTGTAAATGTTAAGTGGCTGACAAGGAAAAGCTGATAATGCTGCAATTATAGCTTGCAATTCGACTAGCTGAGCTGATGTATAAGTGGTCTGGAATTTAACGACTACATTATTGTAGGTGTAAGCGGCAAGTCCTGTGGAAGATCCATCAGTGAAAATTAGTAATGCGTCATTGAGAGGTTCTTTATTGGTAATATGGGGAAACACAAATGCATGAAGTTTGCAAAATTGAATGAGTTTGTTAGGTGGGTAATGGTTGTCAATTGTGCCAGTGTAAGAAGCGCAAGAATTGGCCAGGCTTCCGTATTTTGTAACAGCCAATGGATGTGTGATTGAGTGTAGGGCTGTATAATGGTAGAGGGTTCTATTCCAAAGTACTTTCTACTGTTTTCTCTTCCCAAGATAATTAGATCAGCTATGGCATCATAATAAGGCAACAAAACCTTTTTAGGGGAGGAGGGCAGGTGTACCCACATAATGGGATTGCTCTGCCAGAATAAGCCAGTAGGGGTTATTGTTGTGTTAAAAATAATGAATATTAAATGCTGAGAATAATCAATACTGGTAACAAATTGGGTTGCAATGGCATATTCCACCTGTTGGAGTGCTATTAATGCCTCTTTAGTAATGGACCTGGGGGATTTTGGATTAGAGTCTCCTTTTAATATATCGAAAAGAGGTTTTGACTCTCCTGTAGTGAGTTTTAAGTATGGCTGAAGCCAGTTTATGTCTCCCAGTAATTTTTGGAAATCATTTAAAGTTTTTAAATGATCACGACGTATAACGGCCTTTTGATTAATGATTTTAGGTCCATTAATTTGAAAACCAAGATAAGTGTATGGATCTTGTAATTGTACCTTTTCTGGGGCTATTTGTAGTCCGACTGCTGTTAACTCTTGTTTGAGTTGGGCAAAGCACTGTAAGACTTGTTCGCCAATTTCCCCTGCTATTAAAATATCATCCATATAGTGTATAATATACATTTGTGTCCATGTTTTTTCTGACTGGCTCTATAGCAGCAGCTACATATTTTTGACACAAGATAGGACTATTGGCCATACCCTGAGGTAAGACTTTCCATTGATAGTGCTTCATTGGTTGTTTAAAATTTGTAGATGGAAGACTAAAGGCAAATCTTTTTTGGTCAGCAGGGTGAAGGGGAATTGTAAAAAAGCAGTCTTTAAGGTCAATAATGATTTTAAAATATTTTTGAGGAATCGCAACTGGTGAAGGCAATCCTGGTTGTAAGGCACCCATAAGGATCATAGTGATATTTACCGCTCTTAAATCTTGTAAGAGTCTCCATTTGCCAGACTTCTTTTTAATAACAAAAATAGGTGTATTCCAAGGAGAATTACTTTCCGCAATATGTCCTGCTATCAGTTGTTCCTGCACTAACTGTTGGGCAGCACTTAGTTTATCATTGAGTAAAGGCCACTGATCAACCCAAACGGGCTCATCTGACATCCAAGTAATGGGGTCAGCGCACCTTTGGGGTGCAGGTATGTCAGTGGCCTGAGCTAAAAATTTCCAAACCCCTTTTTATCAAGTTGTCCTGAAACCAGTATAGGCTGTGGAATACCGTTTTCTCCTTTTCCAAGACCTTTACCAGGGGTGTATCCTTGAGTTAACATTTGTGCAGTAACTATATCATTTGGACTACACATTATAATTTTCATTTGAGAGAGCAGATCTCGCCCCCAAAGGTTAACAGGTAGGTAAGGGATGACAAATGGCTTAATAAGGCCTGAATTGTTTTCTTTATCTGTCCATGTTAGGTATTTAGAACTTTGTTTAGGATTACTGCTTTGTCCAATTCCTCTCAAGTGAGTTAAAGTCTCTGTAGTAGGCCAATGAGAGGGCCAATCTTCCTGTTTAATGATAGTTAAATCAGCCCCTGTGTCTATTAGTCCAGTGAATGCCTTCCCGTCTAACCATAAGGTTAGAGAGGGTTTTTGATTTGTAATTGGTTGCACCCAATATATGTCTGATGATCCGAAACCTTTTATATTTCTATTAGAGTGTTGGATATTATTACTTGTTTTGACCAAAGGTAGCAGGATTAACTGAGCTATTCTAACTCCTTGAGGGACAGTAATAATATTATCAATAGCTCTGGCCATAATTTTAATTTCTCCTTCATAATCATTATCGATAACTCCAGGGAGGACTTGTAAGCCTCTCATGGTGACACTACTTCTTCCCAAAAGCAGCCCAAGAGTGTTAGGTGGTAAAGGTCCATATATTCCA
The DNA here is from genome assembly GCF_047675955.1 of Chlorocebus sabaeus. Lineage (NCBI taxonomy): Eukaryota > Metazoa > Chordata > Mammalia > Primates > Cercopithecidae > Chlorocebus > Chlorocebus sabaeus. Next base: position 87,482 of record NW_027327927.1, on the reverse strand, counting down.
GTATTTAAGGTCTGTGGTCCCATTTCAGGTGTTAGTACTGTCTGGGAGGTGGAACTGAGGTCCAGTCCTGCACTTCCTGGGGTTGCTCTACTAAGTTTTGAAATGGATTGCTGTTGCTGGCTGGAACAAAGCTGACTGCCCCATATGCTTGTTTCGGGGCCTGAGGCTGGCCCCTCATCCCGTTTCCCTGCCTAGGGGATAAAGGATTCCCTTGACTGTCAGTTTTAGATTTACATTCGTTTGCCCAGTGCCTTCCTCTTTTACACCTTGGGCAAAGGCCTGGAATTTTTGCTTCTGGATTTTTATTTTGGTTTTCATGGCAATCTTTTGCAAAGTGTCCCCTTTTACCGCATCTAAAACATCCCCGTTTATCTCTACCTTTGTTAACAAGGATGTCTCTTACTGTTTGGCCACTAAAAGTGGCGGCCATTGCTAGGCCTTGTTGATATGAGGGCCCAATATCTGAACAAAGGCGAATGTATCCTGTTAAATCTGTTTTCTTTCGATAAGGTCTGATTGCCGCTTGGCAGGCGGGGTTAGCGTTTTCATAAGCTAACTGTTTAACATAATCTACACCCGTTTCTGCATTTCCAAAGATTCTACCTGCCATGGTCATAAGTCTATGCACAAAGTCTGAAAATGGCTCATCGGGTCCTTGTTTAACTGCTGTGAGCGAGGCCCCTGGATCTCCTTTAACGGGAAGTTTTCTCCAGGCTTTTGTAGCGGCAGCCTGGATTTGTGAGAACAGTCCAGGATCATATTGCATTTGGGCCTGAGTGTCTGCATAATTACCTAAACCAGTTAACATATCAAAATCCCAACCGTTTCCTGCCTGTTGATTTCTTTTAGCCGTGTCTCTACAATTTTCAAAGAACTCTGACTTCCAAATTAAATGGTCTCCCACAGAAAGGACTGCCCTAACTAAGGTATTCCAGTCTGTAGGAGTGAGCCAATTCTCAGCTACAGATTCCACTATAGCAAGAGTATATGGAGCAGTAGCCCCATACTGAGAGGCAGCAGTCTTTAACTCTGTTATAATAGTAAAGTCAAATCCAGTATATTGCCTCCAAGCCTGTCCCCGTTCATCTATGGTTTCAGTGACCGGAAAAACGTCTTTGGGGGAGGAGTCTTCTCCATGTCGGCTAACAACTAACCCCCCTTTTTGAACATGTTGTCCAGGCCGCTGAGGTGGGCGCAAGGAACCCTCCATAGTGTCTGAGTTGGGTATCTTTTCATTTCCTGTCTTTAGCTTTTGGAGCCTATTTATCAATGATTGATGTAACTCTTCAAGTTTAATTTGTTCCTCTAGTTGAGCAATTTTTTGTTTTAATTCTTCTTTGGGATCTATTGCTGCCATAACAATGCGCACAGAAGCCTCATTATGTGTCTTATTATATGGGGGCGGGTATGAAGTAAAGGGAGGCAAATCAGGGTTGTGATATTTAGCCACCTCTTCCTCTAAATCATCCCAATTTATGTCTGATTGATTAGGCTTATTAATTTCCTCCTCTTTTTGAAGCATCTGTAAAATTGGGTATTTTTTTGGTTTGTTTTCGTGTGGCATTTCTTTATCTGTTACAGAAGGAGACTTGATTTCCTCATGGTCACTTTCGAGGGAAATGAGATCCTCCTCCATATCTTGCGGAGGCTTTGTAAGGTTAGAGCGGGAGCTAACCTTTAAAATATGCTCTGTCTGAGCGACCGCAGCCATGACTTGCGGATCGGCCTCCTTCTTATCTATTAAATCTCTAATGAGGTTCCAGTAAGAGAAGGCAGTCACAGGAATTTTTTCTGGCCCAAAAGTATTATAATAGTCCTGAAGACAATCCCCTACTCTACGCCATCTTTTAATATCAATAGTTCCTTCCTGTGGGAACCAAGGGCAAGTGTCTTTTACAAAATCAAAAAATTTAAACAAATCATTACCTTTAACCTTTACTCCTCGTATCTTTAAAGCCTCTTTTAATTGTCCTACATAGATCTGATGTTGGCTTAATTCTTGTCCCATTTCGGACGCGTCACTTACCTTCGATTCTGACGCGGCGGGTTCCCGCGGTGATCGGAAGAGTTCACTTTCTTTTGTCTTTGTTAGCGGTCGACTGTCCTTTGGCGTCCTCTTCCTCACGGAGTCCCTCGTTTCCAGGTCCCTGTTCGGGCGCCACGTATCTCGGCCCGCGGGATCGTCGAAGCAGGCCCTGGAGGAGGGAGTGGGAATTTGGGGAACAGGAGACACGAGAAATGGAGACAAGACAGTGCTCTGATCAAGTCTCGTTTAATGGCAGTAATGCAGTGCCTTATATACACTTGGAGAGGAAGGGGTTGGGCCAAGGTGGAAATGATCTCATTTCAGAGGGCGCGGCCAGGCAGGTTTCGGTTTCAACGGTCAGAAGTCATGTTGCGCCTCCGCTATAAAGTAACAATTTTGCTACGAAGTAACAATTTTCGCGCATGCGGGAAAGATGGGTGAAGAAGAAGCAGGAAGAGCGCCATCTTGTGCGAGGTATTTAATACAGGGAAAAGACAAATCTGGGAAGGAGGTGAGAGGTGGAAATGAATAGAGCTCAGGCGTCTAATCGTCAATAATTACTCGCTATGGCCGGGGCGCGCAGCTCCGGACACACAACAACAGTCTTAGCGTAAGGCTTCTTGAGGGAAAAGCTGTAATTCTGTGAGATGAATTAACAGAACACAAAGTAGTTTCTCAGAAAGCTTCTTTTCAGATTTTATCTTAGGCTATTTCCCTTTTCATCACAGCCCTCTATCGGCTTCCAAATATCACTTTGAAAATTCCACAAGAACAGTCTTAGTGAACGGCTTTTTGAGAAGAAAGCTGTAAATCTGTGAGATGAATTAACAGAACACAAAGCAGATTCCGAGAAAGCTTCTTTACAGTTTTTTTCTTAGGTAATTTCATTTTTCACCATAGCCCTGTATGGGCTTCCAAATATCACTTTGCAAATTCGACAAGAACAGTCTTAGCGAAGGACTTCTGGAGGAAAATGCTGTAACTCTGAGAGATGAATTAACAGAACACAAAGCAGTTTCTCAGAAATCTTCTTTCCAGTTTTTAACGGAACATATTTCCTTTTTCACCATAGTCCTTTTTTGCTTCCAAATATCACTTTGCAATTTCCAGAAGAACAGTCTTTGCGGAGGGCTTCTGGAAGGGAAGGTTTTAACTCTGTGAGATGAATTAAGAGAACACAAAGCAGTTTATCAGAAATCTTCTTTCCAGTTTTTAACGGAAGATATATCCTTTCTCACCATAGCCCTCTACGGGCTTCCAAATATCACTATGCAAATTCCACAGGAACAGTCTTAGCGAAAGACTTCTGGAGGGGAAAGCTGTAACCCTGTGAGATGAAATAACAGAACACAAAGCAGTTTCTCAGAAATCTTCTTTCCAGTTTTTAACGGAACATATTTCCTTTATCACCATAGCCCTCTATGGGCTTCCAAATATCACTTTGCAAATACCACAAGAACAGTCTTAGTGAAAGACTTCTTGAAGCGAAAGCTGTAATTCTGTGAAATGAATTAACAAATACAAAGGAGTCTCTCAGAAAGCTTCTTTCCAGTTTTTAATTGAAGATATTTCCTTTTTCAACATAGCCCTCTATGGGCTTCCAAATTTCACTTTGCAAATCCCACAAGAACAGTCTTAGCCAAAGGCTTCTTTAGGGGAAAGCTGTAACTCTGTGAGATGAATTAACAGAACACAAACAGTTTCTCAGAAAGCTTCTTTCCAGATTTAAACTGAAGATATTTCCTTTTTCACCATAGCCCTCTATGGGCTTCCAAATATCACTTTGCAAATTTCACAAGAACAGTCTTAGCGAAAGGCTTCTTGAGGGGAAACCTGTAACTCGGTGAGATGTATCAACAAAACACACGGCAATTTCTCAGAATGCTTCTTTCCAGTTTTTAACGGAAGATATTTCCTTTTTCATCATAGCTCTCTATGGGCTTCCAAATATAACTTTGGAAATTTCACAAAAACAGTCTTAGTGAACGGATTATTGAGGGGAAGGCTGTAATTCTGTGAGGTTAACGAACAGAACACGCAGCATTTTCACACAAAACTTCTTTTCAGTTATTATCTTAGGATATTTCCATTTTCTCCATAGCCCTCTATGGGCTTCCAAATATCACTTTGCAAATCCCACAGGAACAGTCTTAGCGAAAGGCTTCTGGAAGGGAAAGCTGTAACCCTGTAAGATGAAATAACAGAACACAAAGCAGTTTCTCAGAAAGCTTCTTTCCAGTTTTTAACGGAAGATATTTCCTTTTTCACCATAGCGCTCTATGGGCTTCCAAATATCACTTTGCAAATTCCACAAGAACAGTCTTAGCGAAAGGCTTCTAGAGGAGAAAGCTGTGACTCTTTGAGATGAATTTACAGAACACAAGCAGTTTCTCAGAAAGCTTCTTTCCAGTTTTTAAGTGAGAATATTTCCTTTTTCACCATAGCCCTGCATGGGCTTACAAATATCACTTTGCAAATTCCACAACAACAGCCTTAGCGTAAGGCTTCTTGAGGGGAAAGCTGTAATTCTGTGAGATGAATTAACAGAACACAAAGTAGTTTCTCAGAAAGCTTCTTTTCAGATTTTATCTTAGGCTATTTCCTTTTTCATCACAGCCCTCTATCAGCGTCCAAATATCACTTTGAAATTTCCACAAGAACAGTCTTAGTGAACGGCTTTTTGAGAAGAAAGCTGTAAATCTGTGAGATGAATTAACAGAACACAAAGCAGTTTCCGAGAAAGCTTCTTTACAGTTTTTTTTCTTAGGTAATTTCCTTTTTCACCATAGCCCTCTATGGGCTTCCAAATATCACTTTGCAAATTCCACAAGAACAGTCTTAGCGAAGGGCTTCTGGAGGAAAATGCTGTAACTCTGAGAGATGAATTAAAAGAACACAAAGCAGTTTCTCAGGAATCTTCTTTCCAGTTTTTAACGGAACATATTTCCTTTTTCACCATAGCCCTCTATTTGCTACCAAATATCACTTTGCAATTTCCAGAAGAACAGTCTTTGCGGAGGGCTTCTGGAGGGGAAGGTTTTAACTCTGTGAGATGAATTAAGAGAATACAAAGCAGTTTCTCAGAAATCTTTCCAGTTTTTAACGGAAGATATATCCTTTTTCACCATAGCCCTCTACGGGTTTCAAATATCACTATGCAAATTCCACAGAACAGTCTTAGCGAAAGACTTCTGGAGGGGAAAGCTGTAACACTGTGAGATGAATTAACAGAACACAAAGCAGTTTCTCAGAAATCTTCTTTCCAGTTTTTAACGGGAGATATTTCCTTTTCCAGCATAGCCCTCTATGGGCTTCCAAATATCACTTTGCAAATTCCACAAGAACAGTCTTAGTGAAAGACTTCTTGAAGCGAAAGCTGTAACTCTGTTAAATGAATTAACAAATACAAAGGAGTCTCTCAGAAAGCTTCTTTCCAGTTTTTAATTGAAGATATTTCCTTTTTCACCATAGCCCTCTATGGGCTTCCAAATATCACTTTGCAAATCCCACAAGAACAGTCTTAGCCAACGGCTTCTTTAGGGGAAAGCTGTAACTCTGTGAGATGAATTAACAGAACACAATTTCTCAGAAAGCTTCTTTCCAGATTTTAACTGAAGATATTTCCTTTTTCACCATAGCCCTCTATGGGCTTCCAAATATCACTATGCAAATTCCACAAGAACAGTCTTAGTGAAAGACTTCTGGAGGGGAAAGATGTAACACTGTGAGATGAATTAACAGAACACAAAGCAGTTTCTCAGAAATCTTCTTTCCAGTTTTTATCGGAAGATATTTCCTTTTTCACCATAGCCCTCTATGGGCTTCCAAACATCACTTTGCAAATTCCACAAGAACAGTCTTAGTGAAAGACTTCTTGAAGCGAAAGCTGTAATTCTGTGAAATGAATTAACAAATCCAAAGGAGTCTCTCAGAAATCTTCTTTCCAGTTTTTAATTGAAGATATTTCCTTTTTCACCATAGCCCTCTATGGGCTTCCAAATATCACTTTGCAAATTCCACAAGAACACTCTTAGCCAACGGCTTCTTGAGTGGAAAGCTGTAACTCTGTGAGATGAATTAAGAGAACACAAAGGAGTTTCTCAGAAAGCTTCTTTCCAGTTTTTAACTGTAGATATTTCCTTTTTCTCCACAGCCCTCTATGGCCTTCTAAATATCACTTTACAAATTCCACAAGAACAGCCTTAGCGTAAGTCTTCTTGAGGGAAAAGCTGTAACTCTGTGAGATGAATTAACAGAACATAAAGCAGTTTCTCAGAAAGCTTCTTTTGAGTTTTTATCTTTGGATATTTCCTATTTCACGATAGCCCTCTATGGGTTTCCAAATCACTTTGAATATTTCACAAGAATAGTCTTAGTGAACGGCTTCTTGAGGGTAAAGCTGTAACTCTGTGAGATAAACTAACAGAACACAAAGCAGTTTCTCAGAAAGCTTCTTTTCGGTTTTTAACGGAAGATATTTCTTTTTTCACCATAGACCTCTAAAGGCTTCCAAATTTCACTTTGTAAATTCCACAAGAACAGACATATCGAAAGGCTTCTTGAGGGGAAAGCTGTAACTCTGTGAGATGAAATAAGAGAACACAAGGAAGTTTCTCAGAGAGCTTATTTCCAGTTTTAAACTGAAGATATTTCCTCTTTCACATATCCCTCTATGGGCTTCCAAATATCACTTTGCAAATTCCACAAGAAAAGACTTAGCGAAAGGCTCCTTGAGGAAAAACCTGTAACGCTGTGAGATGAATTAACAGAACACAAAGCAGTTTCTCAGAAAGCTTCTTTCCAGTTTTTAACGGAAGATATTTCCGTTTTCCCCATAGCTCTCTATGGAATTCCAAATATCACTTTGCAACTTTTACAAGAACAGTCTTAGCGAAAGGCTACTGGAGGGGAAATATGTAACTCTGTGAGATGAATTAACAGAACACAAAGCAGTTTCTCAGAAATCTTCTTTCCAGTTTTTAACGGAAGATATTTCCTTTTTCACCATAGCCCACTATAGGCTTCCAAATATCACTTTGAAAATTCCACAAGAACAGTCTTAGTGAAAGACTTCTTTAGGGGAAAGCTGTATCTCTCTAAGCTGAAATAACAGAACACAAAGCAGTTTCTCAGAAGTCTTCTGTCAGTTTTTAACGGATGATATTTCCTTTTTCACCGTAGACATCTATGGACTTCCAAATATCACTTTGCAAATTCCACAAGAACAGTCTTTGAGAAAAGCTTCTTGAGGGAAAATCTGAAACTCTGTGAGATGAATTAACAGAACACACATCGGTTTCTCAGAAACCTTCTTTCCAGTTTTACACTGAAGCTATTTCCTTTTTCAGCATAGCCCTCTATGCGCTTCCAAATATCACTTTGCAAATTTCACAAGAAAAGTCTTAGCGAAAGGCTTCTTGAGGGGTAAGCTGTACCTCTGTGAGATGAATTAACAGAACACAAAGTAGTTTCTCAGAAATCTTCTTTCCAGTAGTTAACGGAATATATTTCCTTTTTCACCGTAGCCCTCTATGTGCTTCCAAATATCACTTTGCAAATTCCACAAGCACAGTCCTAGCGAAAAATTTCTTGAGGGGAAAGCTGTAACTCGGTGTGATGTATTAACAGAACACATGGCAGTTTCTCAGAATGCATCTTTCCAGTTTCTAACGGAAGATATTTCCTTTTTCAACATAGCCCTCTATGGTCTTCCAAATATCTCTTTGCAAATTACACAAGAACAGCCTTCATGAACGTCTTCTTGAGAGGAAAGCTGTAACTCTGTGAGATGAACTAACAGAACACAAAGCAGATTCTCAGAAAGCTTCTTTTCGGTTTTTATCTTAGGATATTTCCAATTTCACTATAACCCTCTATGGGCTTCCAAATATCACTTTGCAAATTCCACAAGAACAGTCTTAGCGAAAGGCTTCTTGAGGGGAAAGCAGTAACTCTGTGAGATGAATTAACAGAACACAAAGCAGTTTCTCAGAAAGCTGCTTTTCAGTTTTTTTCTTAGGATATTTCCTTTTTCAGAATAGCTCTCTATGGTCTTCCAAATATCAATTTGAAAATTCAACAAGGACAGTCTTAGCGAAAGGCTTCTTGAGAGTTAACTCTAATTCTTCGATATGAATTAACAGAACACAAAGCAGTTTCTCAGAAAACTTCTTTTCAGTTTTTAACTGAAGATATTTCCTTTTTCACCATAGCCCTCTATGGGCGTCCAAATATCACTTTGCAAATTCCAAAAGAACAGTCTTAGCGAATGGTTTCTTGAGGGGAAAGCTGTAACTCTGTGAGTTGAATTAACAGAACACAAAGCAGTTTCTCAGAAAGCTTCTTTCCAGTTTTTATCATAGGATATTTTCTTTTTCACCATAGCCCTCTATGGGCTTCCAAATATCACTTTGCAAATTCCACAGGAACAGTCTTAGGAAAAGGCTTCTTTATGGAAAATCTGTAACTCTGTGATATGAATTAACAGAACACAAATCAGTTTATCAGAAAGCTTCTTTTCAGTTTTTATCTTACGATATTTCCTTTTTCGCCATAGCCCACTATGAGCTTCCAAATATCACTTTGCAAATTCCAAAAGGACAGTCTGAGCGAAAGGCTTCTTGAGGGGAAAGCTGTAACTCTGTGAGATGAATTAACAGAACACAAAGAAGTTTCTCAGAAAGCTTCTTTCCAGTTTTTAACGGAAGATATTTCCTTTTTCTCCCTCGCCCTGTAGGTTCTTCTAAATATCACTTTCCAAATTACACAAGAACAGTCTTATCGAAAGTCTACTTGAGGGGAAAGCTGTAACTCTGTGGGATAAATTAACAGAACACAAAGCAGTTTCTCAGAAAGCTTCTTTTCAGTTTTTATCTTAGGATATTTCCTTTTTCACCGTAGCCCTCTATGGGCTTCCAACTATCTCTTTGCAAATTTCACAAAAGCAATCTTAGTGAACGGCTTCTTGAGGTGAAAGCTGTAACTCTGTGAGATGAACTAACAGAACAAAAAGCAGTTTCTCCGAAAGCTTCTTTTCGGTTTTTATCTGAGGATATTTCCATTTTCACGGTAGACTCTATGGCTTCCCAATATCATTTTGTAAATTACACAAGAGGAGCCTTAGCTGAAGGCTTCTTGAGGGGAATGTTGTAACTCGTTGAGATGAATTAACAGAACACATAGCAGTCTCTCAGAAAGCTTCTTTTCAGTTTTTAAAGAAAGATATTTCCTTTTTCTCCATAGCCCTCTATGGACTTCAAAATACCATTTTGCAAATTCCACAAGAACAGTCTTAGCCAAAGGCTTCTTGAGAGGTAAGCTGAAACTCTGTGAGATAAATTAACAGAACACAAAGCAGTTTCCCAGAAACCTTCTTCCCAGTATTTAACTGAAGATATTTCCTTTTTCACCATAGCCCTCTGTAGACTTCCAAATATCACTTTGCAAATCCCACAAGAGCAGTCTTAGCGAAAGGCTTCTTGAGGGGAAAGCTGTAATTTGCTGAGATATATTAACAGAACACATGGCAGTTTCTCAGAAAGCATGTTTCCAGTTTTTAACAGAAGATAATTCCTTTTTCAACATAGCCCTCTGTGGGCTTCAAAATATCACTTTGCAAATCCCTCAAGAACAGTCTTAGCGAAGGTCTTCTTGAGAGCAAAGCTGGAACTGTGTGAGATGTATTAATAGAACACACAGCAGTTTCTCAGAAAGCTTCTTTCCAGTTTTTAACAGAAGATATTTTGTTTTTCACTATAGCCCTCTATGGGCTTTCAAATATCACTTTGCAATTTTCACAAGAAGAGCCTTAGTGAAAGGCTTCTTGAGGGGAAAGCTGTAACTCTGTGAGTTGAATTAACAGACCACACAGCAGTTTCTCAGAAAACTTCTTTTCAATTGTTATCTTAAGGTATTTCCTTTTTCTCCAAAGCCCTCTATGGGCTTCCAAATATCAGTTTGCAAATTCCAGAAGAACAGTCTTAGGGAAAGGCTTCTGGAGGGGAAAACTGTAACTCAGTGAGTTAAATTAACGAAAAACAAAGCAGTTTTTTAGAAAGCTTCTTTCCAGTATTTAACTGAAGAAATTTCCTTTTTCACCATAGCCCTATTTGGGCTTCCAAATATCACTTTGCAAATCCCACAAGACCAGTCTTATCGAAAGGCTTCTTGAAGGGAAAGCTGTAATTCTGTGAGATGAATTATCAGAACACAAAGCAGTTTCTCAGAAATCTTCTATCCAGTTTTTAACTGAAGATATTTTCTTTTTCACCGAAGCCCTCTAGGGGCTTCCAAATATCACTTTGCAAATTCCACAAAAACAAACTTAGCAAATGACTTCTGCAGGGGAATGCTGTAACTATGTTAGATAAATTAACAGAAAACAAAGCAGTGTCTTAGAAATCTTCTTCCCAGTTTTTAACGGAAGATATTTCCTTTTCTCCAGAGCCCACTACGGTCTTCCAAATATCACTTTGCAAATTCCACAAAACAGACTTACCGAAAAGCTTCTTGAGAAGAAAGCTGTAACCCTGTGAGATGAATTACCAGAACCCAAAGCAGTTTCTCAGAAAGTTTCTTTCCAGTTTTTAACTGAAGATATTTCCTTTTTCATCATGGCCCCCTATGGGCTTCCAAATATCACTTTGCAAATTGCACAAGAACAGTCTTAGCGAATGGCTTCTTAAGGGAAAATTTGTAACTCTGGGATACGAATTAAGAGAACACAAAGCAGTTCCTCAGAAAGCTTCTTTTCAGTTTTTATCTTAGGATATTTTCCTTTTAACCATAGCTCTCTTTGGGCTTCCAAACATCACCTTGCAAATTCCAAAAGAGCAGTCTCAGCAAAAGGCTTCTGGAGCGGAAAGCTGTAATTCTCTGAAATGAATTAACAGAACACAGAGCTGTTTCTCAGAAAGCTTCTTTGCAGTTTTCAACCGAAGATATTTCCTTTTTCCCCATAACACTCTATGGGCTTCCAAATATCACTTAGAAAATCACACAAGAACAGTCTTTGCGAAAGGCTTCTTGAGTGGAAAGCTGTAACTCGGTGAGATGTATTAACAGAACACACGGCAGTCTCACAGAATGCTTCTTCAGAGTTTTACCGGAAGATATTTCGTTTTTCACCATAGCCTTCTATGGGCTTCCATATATCACTTTCCAAATTCCACAAGAACAGTCTTAACGAAAGGCTTCTAGAGGGGAAAGCTGTAACTCTGTGAGACGAATTTAAAGAACACAAAGCAGATTCTCGAAAAGCTTCTTTCCAGTTTTAAACTGAAGATATTTCCTTTTCACTGTAGTCCCCTATGGGCTCCAAAATAACACTTTGCATATTCCAGAGGAAAAGTCTTAGCGAAAGGCTTCCTGAGCGGAAAGCTGTAACTCTGTGAGATGAATTAACAAAACACAAAGCAGTTTCTCAGAAATCTTCTTTCAACTTTTTAACTGAGGATATTTCCTTTTTCACTATAGCCCTCTAATGGCTTCCAAATATCACTTTGAAAATTCCACAAGAAGTGTCTTAGCGAAAGGCTTCTTGAAGGGAAAGCAGTAACTCGGTGATGTGAATTAACAGAACACAAAGCAGTTTCTCAGAAAGCTTCTTTCCAGTTTTTAACTGAGGATATTTCCTTTCTCACCATAGCCCTCTATGGGCTTCCAAATATCACTTTGCATATTACACAAGAACAGCCTTACGGAAATTCTTCTTGAGAGGAAAGCTTTAACTCTGTAAGATAAATTAACAGAACACAAAGTAGTTTCTCAGAAAGCTTCTTTCCAGTTTTAAACAGAAGATATTTCTTCTTTCACCATAGCCCTCTATCGGCTACCAAATATCACTATGCAAATTCCACAAGAACAGTCTTAGCGAAAGGCTTCTTGAGGGGAAAGCTGTAACTCTGTGAGGTGAATTAACAGAACACAAAGCAGTTTCTCAGAAAGCTGCTTTTCAGTTTTTATCTTAGGATATTTCCGTTTTCACTATAGCCTTCTATGGGCTTCCAAATATCACTTTGAAAATTCCACAAGAGCAGTCTTAGTGAAAGGCTTTTTGAGGGGAAATCTGTAACTTTGTGAGATGAATTCACAGAACACAAACAGTTTCGTACAAAGTTTATTTCCACATTTTAACTGACGATATTTTCTATTTCACCATAGCCCTCTTCTGGCTTCCAAATATCACCTTGAAAATACCACAAGAACAGTCTTAGCGAAAGGCTTCTTGAGGGGAAAGCTGTATCTCTTTGAGGTAAATTAACAGAACACGATTCAGTTTCTCAGAAAGCTTCTTTCCAGATTTTAACTTAAGATATTTCCTTTTTCACCGTAGCCATCTTTCGGCTCCCAAATATCAATTTGCAAATTGCACAAGAACAGTCGTAGTGAAAGGCTTCTTGAGGGGAAAGCTGTAACTATGTGAGATGAATTAACAGAACACAAAGCACTTTCTAAGAAAGCTTCTTTCCAGTTTTTAACTGAAGATATTTCCTTTTTCACCATAGCCCCCTAAGGGCATCCAAATATCACTTTGAAAATTCCACAAGAGCAATCTTATCGAACGGCTTTTTGAGGGGAAAGCTGCAACTCTGTGAAATGATATAACAAAACACAAAGCAGTTTCTCAGAAAGATTTTATACAGTTTTTAACGGAAGATATTTTCTTTTTCACGGTAGACCTCTTTGGACTTCCAAATATCACTTCGCAAATTCCACAAGAACAGTCTTACCGAAAGGTTTCTTGGGGGAAAGCTGTAACTCTGTGAGGTGAATTAACAGAACACAAAGCAGTTTCTCAGAAAGTTTCTTTCCACTTTTTAACTGAAGATATTTCCTTTTTCACCATAGCCCTCTATGGGCTCCAAATATCACTTTGCAAATTCCATAAGAACAGTCTTAGCGAAAGGTTTCTTGAGGGGAAAGTTCTAACTCTGTGAAATGAAATAGCAGAACACAAAACAGATTCTGAGAAAGCTTCTTTACACTTTTTAACAGAGGATATTTCCTTTTTCACCATAGCCCTCTATGGCCTTCCAAATACCACTTTGCAAATTCCACAACAACAGTCTTAGCGAAAGTCTTCTTGAGGGGAAACTGTAACTCTGTGAGATGACTTAACAAAACACAAAGCAGTTTCTCAGAAAGCTTCTTTCCGATTTTTAACAAAAGGTATTTCCTTTTTCACCATAGCCCTCTTTATGCTTCCAATTATCACTTTGCAAATTCCACAAGAACATTCTTATCGAAAGGCTTCTTGAGAGGAAAGACGTAACTCTGTGAGATGAATTACCAGAACACCACGCAGTTTCTCAGAGTGCTTCTTTTCAGTTTTTCACTGAAGATATTTCCTTTTTCACCATTGCCCTCTATGGGCTTCCAAATATCACTTTCCAAATTCCCCAAGAAGAGTCTTAGCGAAAGGCTTCTGGAAGGGAAAGCTGTAAGCCTGTGAGATCAATTAACAGAACACAAAGCAGTTTCTCAGAAAGTTTCTTTCCAATTTTTAACGGAAGATTCTTCCTTTTTCACCATATCCCTCTATGGGCTTAAAAATATCACTTTACAAATTCCACAAGAAGAGTCTTATCGCACGGCTTCCTGAGGTGAAAGATGTAACTGTGAGAGATGAATTAAGGGAACACAACGCAGTTTCTCAGAAAGCTTCTTTCCAGTTTTTAACTGAAGATATTTCCTTTTTCACCATAGCCTCTATGGGCTTCGAAATCTCACTTTGCAACTTCCAATAGAACAGTCTTAGGAAAAGGCTTCTTGAGGGGCAAGCTGTAACACTGTGAGATGAATTAACAGAACACAAGGCAGTTTCTCAGAAGGCTCCTTTCCAGTTTTTAACGGAAGACATTTCCATTTTCAACATAGCCCTCTATGGGTTTCAAATATCACTTTGCAAATTCCACAAGAACAGTCTTATCGAAAGGCTTTTTGAGGGGAAAGCTGTAACTCTGTGAGATAAATTAAGAAAACACAACTCAGTTTCTCAGAAAGCTTCTTTCCCGTTTTTAAGTGAAGATATTTCCTTTTTCACCATAACCCTGTATGGGCTTCCAAATATCACTTTGCCAATTCCACAAGAACAGTCTTAGCGAACGTCTTCTAGAGGGGAAAGCTGTAACACTGTGAGATGAATTAACAGAACACAAAGCAGTTTCTCAGAATGCTTCTTTCCAGTTTTTTATGGAAAATATTCCCTTTTACAACATAGCCCTCCATGGGCTTCCAAATATCCCTTTGCAAATACTACAAGAACACTCTTATCGAAAGTCTTCTTGAGAGAAATCTGTAACACTGTGAGATGAATTAGCAGAACACAATGTAGTTTCTCAGAAAGCTTATTTCCAGTTTTAAAAGGAAGATATTACTTTTTTCACCATAGCCCTCTATGGGCTTCAAATATCACTTTGCCAATTCCACAAGAACAGCCTTAGCGAAAGGCTTCTTGAAGGGAAAGATATAACTCTGTGAGATGAATTAACAGAACACAGACCGGTTTCTCAGAAAGCTTCTTTCCAGTTTTGAACGGAAGATATTTCCTTTTTCACCATAGCCCTCTATGGGCTTCCAAATATCCCTTTGCCAATTCCACAAGAACAGCCTTAGCGAAAGGCTTCTTGAAGGGAAAGATGTAACTCTGTGAGATGAAATAACAGAACATAGAGCAGTTTCTCAGAAAGCTTCTTTCCAGTTTTGAACGGAAGATATTTCCTTTTTCACCGTAGCCCTCTATGGGCTTCGAAATACAACATTGCCAATCCCACAAGAACAGCCTTAGTGAAAGGCTTCTTGAAGGGAAAGATGTAACTCTGTGAGATGAATTAACAGAACACAGAGCAGTTTCTCAGAAAGCTTCTTTCCAGGTTTTATCGGAAGAGATTTCCTATTTCATCATAGCCCTCTCTGGGCTTCAAAATATCACTTTGCCAATTCCACAAGAACAGCCTTTGCGAAAGGCTTCTTGAAGGGAAAGATGTAACTCTGTGAGATGAATTAACAGAACACAGAGCAGTTTCTCAGAAAGATCCCTTCCAGTTTTGAACGGAAGATATTTCCTTTTTCACCATAGCCCTCTATGGGCTTCCAAATATCCCTTTGCCAATTCCACAAGAACAGCCTTAGCGAAAGGCTTCTTGAAGGGAAAGATGTAATTCTGTGAGATGAGTTAACAGAACACAGAGCAGTTTCTCAGAAAGCTTCTTTCCAGTTTTGAACGGAAGATATTTCCTTTGTCACCATAGCCCTCTATGGGCTTCCAAATATAACTTTGCCAATGCCACAAGAACAGCCTTAGCGAAAGGCTTCCTGAAGGGAAAGATGTAAGTCTGTGAGATGAATTAACAGAACACAGAGAAGTTTCTCAGAAAGCTTCTTTCCAGTTTTGAAAGGAAGATACTTCCTTTTTCACCATAGCCCTCTATGGGCTTCCAAATATCCCTTTGCCAATTCCACAGGAACAGTCTTAGCGAAAGTCTTCTTGAAGGGAAAGATGTAACTCTGTGAGATGAATTAACAGAACACAGAGCAGTTTCTCAGAAAGTTTCTTTCCAGTTTTGAACGGAAGATATTTCCTTTTTCACCATAGCCCTCTATGGGCTTCCAAATATCCCTCTGCCAATTCCACAAAAACAGCCTTAGAGAAAGGCTTCTTGAAGGGAAAGATGTAACTCTGTGAGATGAATTAACAGAACACAGAGCAGTTTCTATGAAAGCTTCTTTCCAGTTTTGAACGGAAGATATTTCCTTTTTCACCGTAGCCCTCTATGGGCTTCCAAATATCACTTTGCCAATTCCACAAGAACAGCCTTAGCGAAAGGCTTCTTGAAGGGAAAGATGTAACTCTGTGAGATGAATTAACAGAACACAGAGCAGATTCTCAGAAAGCTCCTTCCAGTTTTGAACGGAAGATAGTTCCTTTTTCACCATAGCCCTCTATGGGCTTCCAAATATCCCTTTGCCAATTCCACAAGAACAGCCTTAGCGAAAGGCTTCTTGAAGGGAAAGATGTAACTCTGTGAGATGAATTAACAGAACACAGAGCAGTTTCTCAGAAAGCTTCTTTCCAGTTTTGAACGGAAGATATTTCCTTTTTCACCACAGCCCTCTATGGGCTTCCAAATATCCCATTGCCAATTCCACATAAACAGCCTTAGAGAAAGGCTTCTTGAAGGGAAAGATGTAACTCTGTGAGATGAATTAACAGAACACAGAGCAGTTTCTCAGAAAGCTTCTTTCCAGTTTTGAACGGAAGATATTTCCTTTTTCAACATGGCCCTCTATGAACTTCCAAATATCACTTTGCCAATTCCACAAGAAGAGCCTTAGTAAAAGGCTTCCTGAAGGGAAATATGTAACTCTGTGAGATGAATTAACAGAACACAGAGCAGTTTCTCAGAAGGCTTCTTTCCAGTTTGGAACGGAAGATATTTCCTTTTTCACCATAGCCCTCTATGGGCTCCAAATATCACTTTGCAAATTCCATAAGAACAGTCTTAGCGAAAGGTTTCTTGAGGGGAAAGTTCTAACTCTGTGAAATGAAATAGCAGAACACAAAACAGATTCTGAGAAAGCTTCTTTACACTTTTTAACAGAGGATATTTCCTTTTTCACCATAGCCCTCTATGGCCTTCCAAATACCACTTTGCAAATTCCACAACAACAGTCTTAGCGAAAGTCTTCTTGAGGGGAAACTGTAACTCTGTGAGATGACTTAACAAAACACAAAGCAGTTTCTCAGAAAGCTTCTTTCCGATTTTTAACAAAAGGTATTTCCTTTTTCACCATAGCCCTCTTTATGCTTCCAATTATCACTTTGCAAATTCCACAAGAACATTCTTATCGAAAGGCTTCTTGAGAGGAAAGACGTAACTCTGTGAGATGAATTACCAGAACACCACGCAGTTTCTCAGAGTGCTTCTTTTCAGTTTTTCACTGAAGATATTTCCTTTTTCACCATTGCCCTCTATGGGCTTCCAAATATCACTTTCCAAATTCCCCAAGAAGAGTCTTAGCGAAAGGCTTCTGGAAGGGAAAGCTGTAAGCCTGTGAGATCAATTAACAGAACACAAAGCAGTTTCTCAGAAAGTTTCTTTCCAATTTTTAACGGAAGATTCTTCCTTTTTCACCATATCCCTCTATGGGCTTAAAAATATCACTTTACAAATTCCACAAGAAGAGTCTTATCGCACGGCTTCCTGAGGTGAAAGATGTAACTGTGAGAGATGAATTAAGGGAACACAACGCAGTTTCTCAGAAAGCTTCTTTCCAGTTTTTAACTGAAGATATTTCCTTTTTCACCATAGCCTCTATGGGCTTCGAAATCTCACTTTGCAACTTCCAATAGAACAGTCTTAGGAAAAGGCTTCTTGAGGGGCAAGCTGTAACTCTGTGAGATGAATTAACAGAACACAAGGCAGTTTCTCAGAAGGCTCCTTTCCAGTTTTTAACGGAAGACATTTCCATTTTCAACATAGCCCTCTATGGGTTTCAAATATCACTTTGCAAATTCCACAAGAACAGTCTTATCGAAAGGCTTTTTGAGGGGAAAGCTGTAACTCTGTGAGATAAATTAAGAAAACACAACTCAGTTTCTCAGAAAGCTTCTTTCCCGTTTTTAAGTGAAGATATTTCCTTTTTCACCATAACCCTGTATGGGCTTCCAAATATCACTTTGCCAATTCCACAAGAACAGTCTTAGCGAACGTCTTCTTGAGGGGAAAGCTGTAACACTGTGAGATGAATTAACAGAACACAAAGCAGTTTCTCAGAATGCTTCTTTCCAGTTTTTTATGGAAAATATTCCCTTTTACAACATAGCCCTCCATGGGCTTCCAAATATCCCTTTGCAAATACTACAAGAACACTCTTATCGAAAGTCTTCTTGAGAGAAATCTGTAACACTGTGAGATGAATTAGCAGAACACAATGTAGTTTCTCAGAAAGCTTATTTCCAGTTTTAAATGGAAGATATTACTTTTTTCACCATAGCCCTCTATGGGCTTCAAATATCACTTTGCCAATTCCACAAGAACAGCCTTAGCGAAAGGCTTCTTGAAGGGAAAGATATAACTCTGTGAGATGAATTAACAGAACACAGACCGGTTTCTCAGAAAGCTTCTTTCCAGTTTTGAACGGAAGATATTTCCTTTTTCACCATAGCCCTCTATGGGCTTCCAAATATCCCTTTGCCAATTCCACAAGAACAGCCTTAGCGAAAGGCTTCTTGAAGGGAAAGATGTAACTCTGTGAGATGAAATAACAGAACATAGAGCAGTTTCTCAGAAAGCTTCTTTCCAGTTTTGAACGGAAGATATTTCCTTTTTCACTGTAGCCCTCTATGGGCTTCGAAATACAACATTGCCAATCCCACAAGAACAGCCTTAGTGAAAGGCTTCTTGAAGGGAAAGATGTAACTCTGTGAGATGAATTAACAGAACACAGAGCAGTTTCTCAGAAAGATTCTTTCCAGGTTTTATCGGAAGAGATTTCCTATTTCATCATAGCCCTCTCTGGGCTTCAAAATATCACTTTGCCAATTCCACAAGAACAGCCTTTGCGAAAGGCTTCTTGAAGGGAAAGATGTAACTCTGTGAGATGAATTAACAGAACACAGAGCAGTTTCTCAGAAAGATCCCTTCCAGTTTTGAACGGAAGATATTTCCTTTTTCACCATAGCCCTCTATGGGCTTCCAAATATCCCTTTGCCAATTCCACAAGAACAGCCTTAGCGAAAGGCTTCTTGAAGGGAAAGATGTAATTCTGTGAGATGAGTTAACAGAACACAGAGCAGTTTCTCAGAAAGCTTCTTTCCAGTTTTGAACGGAAGATATTTCCTTTGTCACCATAGCCCTCTATGGGCTTCCAAATATCCCTTTGCCAATGCCACAAGAACAGCCTTAGCGAAAGGCTTCCTGAAGGGAAAGATGTAAGTCTGTGAGATGAATTAACAGAACACAGAGAAGTTTCTCAGAAAGCTTCTTTCCAGTTTTGAAAGGAAGATACTTCCTTTTTCACCATAGCCCTCTATGGGCTTCCAAATATCCCTTTGCCAATTCTACAGGAACAGTCTTAGCGAAAGTCTTCTTGAAGGGAAAGATGTAACTCTGTGAGATGAATTAACAGAACACAGAGCAGTTTCTCAGAAAGTTTCTTTCCAGTTTTGAACGGAAGATATTTCCTTTTTCACCATAGCCCTCTATGGGCTTCCAAATATCCCTCTGCCAATTCCACAAAAACAGCCTTAGAGAAAGGCTTCTTGAAGGGAAAGATGTAACTCTGTGAGATGAATTAACAGAACACAGAGCAGTTTCTATGAAAGCTTCTTTCCAGTTTTGAACGGAAGATATTTCCTTTTTCACCGTAGCCCTCTATGGGCTTCCAAATATCACTTTGCCAATTCCACAAGAACAGCCTTAGCGAAAGGCTTCTTGAAGGGAAAGATGTAACTCTGTGAGATGAATTAACAGAACACAGAGCAGATTCTCAGAAAGCTCCTTCCAGTTTTGAACGGAAGATAGTTCCTTTTTCACCATAGCCCTCTATGGGCTTCCAAATATCCCTTTGCCAATTCCACAAGAACAGCCTTAGCGAAAGGCTTCTTGAAGGGAAAGATGTAACTCTGTGAGATGAATTAACAGAACACAGAGCAGTCTCTCAGAAAGCTTCTTTCCAGTTTTGAACGGAAGATATTTCCTTTTTCAAAACAGCCCTCTATGGGCTTCCAAATATCCCATTGCCAATTCCACATAAACAGCCTTAGAGAAAGGCTTCTTGAAGGGAAAGATGTAACTCTGTGAGATGAATTAACAGAACACAGAGCAGTTTCTCAGAAAGCTTCTTTCCAGTTTTGAACGGAAGATATTTCCTTTTTCAACATGGCCCTCTATGAACTTCCAAATATCACTTTGCCAATTCCACAAGAAGAGCCTTAGTAAAAGGCTTCCTGAAGGGAAATATGTAACTCTGTGAGATGAATTAACAGAACACAGAGCAGTTTCTCAGAAGGCTTCTTTCCAGTTTGGAACGGAAGATATTTCCTTTTTCACCATAGCCCTCTATGGGCTCCAAATATCACTTTGCAAATTCCATAAGAACAGTCTTAGCGAAAGGTTTCTTGAGGGGAAAGTTCTAACTCTGTGAAATGAAATAGCAGAACACAAAACAGATTCTGAGAAAGCTTCTTTACACTTTTTAACAGAGGATATTTCCTTTTTCACCATAGCCCTCTATGGCCTTCCAAATACCACTTTGCAAATTCCACAACAACAGTCTTAGCGAAAGTCTTCTTGAGGGGAAACTGTAACTCTGTGAGATGACTTAACAAAACACAAAGCAGTTTCTCAGAAAGCTTCTTTCCGATTTTTAACAAAAGGTATTTCCTTTTTCACCATAGCCCTCTTTATGCTTCCAATTATCACTTTGCAAATTCCACAAGAACATTCTTATCGAAAGGCTTCTTGAGAGGAAAGACGTAACTCTGTGAGATGAATTACCAGAACACCACGCAGTTTCTCAGAGTGCTTCTTTTCAGTTTTTCACTGAAGATATTTCCTTTTTCACCATTGCCCTCTATGGGCTTCCAAATATCACTTTCCAAATTCCCCAAGAAGAGTCTTAGCGAAAGGCTTCTGGAAGGGAAAGCTGTAAGCCTGTGAGATCAATTAACAGAACACAAAGCAGTTTCTCAGAAAGTTTCTTTCCAATTTTTAACGGAAGATTCTTCCTTTTTCACCATATCCCTCTATGGGCTTAAAAATATCACTTTACAAATTCCACAAGAAGAGTCTTATCGCACGGCTTCCTGAGGTGAAAGATGTAACTGTGAGAGATGAATTAAGGGAACACAACGCAGTTTCTCAGAAAGCTTCTTTCCAGTTTTTAACTGAAGATATTTCCTTTTTCACCATAGCCTCTATGGGCTTCGAAATCTCACTTTGCAACTTCCAATAGAACAGTCTTAGGAAAAGGCTTCTTGAGGGGCAAGCTGTAACTCTGTGAGATGAATTAACAGAACACAAGGCAGTTTCTCAGAAGGCTCCTTTCCAGTTTTTAACGGAAGACATTTCCATTTTCAACATAGCCCTCTATGGGTTTCAAATATCACTTTGCAAATTCCACAAGAACAGTCTTATCGAAAGGCTTTTTGAGGGGAAAGCTGTAACTCTGTGAGATAAATTAAGAAAACACAACTCAGTTTCTCAGAAAGCTTCTTTCCCGTTTTTAAGTGAAGATATTTCCTTTTTCACCATAACCCTGTATGGGCTTCCAAATATCACTTTGCCAATTCCACAAGAACAGTCTTAGCGAACGTCTTCTTGAGGGGAAAGCTGTAACACTGTGAGATGAATTAACAGAACACAAAGCAGTTTCTCAGAATGCTTCTTTCCAGTTTTTTATGGAAAATATTCCCTTTTACAACATAGCCCTCCATGGGCTTCCAAATATCCCTTTGCAAATACTACAAGAACACTCTTATCGAAAGTCTTCTTGAGAGAAATCTGTAACACTGTGAGATGAATTAGCAGAACACAATGTAGTTTCTCAGAAAGCTTATTTCCAGTTTTAAATGGAAGATATTACTTTTTTCACCATAGCCCTCTATGGGCTTCAAATATCACTTTGCCAATTCCACAGGAACAGCCTTAGCGAAAGGCTTCTTGAAGGGAAAGATATAACTCTGTGAGATGAATTAACAGAACACAGACCGGTTTCTCAGAAAGCTTCTTTCCAGTTTTGAACGGAAGATATTTCCTTTTTCACCATAGCCCTCTATGGGCTTCCAAATATCCCTTTGCCAATTCCACAAGAACAGCCTTAGCGAAAGGCTTCTTGAAGGGAAAGATGTAACTCTGTGAGATGAAATAACAGAACATAGAGCAGTTTCTCAGAAAGCTTCTTTCCAGTTTTGAACGGAAGATATTTCCTTTTTCACTGTAGCCCTCTATGGGCTTCGAAATACAACATTGCCAATCCCACAAGAACAGCCTTAGTGAAAGGCTTCTTGAAGGGAAAGATGTAACTCTGTGAGATGAATTAACAGAACACAGAGCAGTTTCTCAGAAAGCTTCTTTCCAGGTTTTATCGGAAGAGATTTCCTATTTCATCATAGCCCTCTCTGGGCTTCAAAATATCACTTTGCCAATTCCACAAGAACAGCCTTTGCGAAAGGCTTCTTGAAGGGAAAGATGTAACTCTGTGAGATGAATTAACAGAACACAGAGCAGTTTCTCAGAAAGATCCCTTCCAGTTTTGAACGGAAGATATTTCCTTTTTCACCATAGCCCTCTATGGGCTTCCAAATATCCCTTTGCCAATTCCACAAGAACAGCCTTAGCGAAAGGCTTCTTGAAGGGAAAGATGTAATTCTGTGAGATGAGTTAACAGAACACAGAGCAGTTTCTCAGAAAGCTTCTTTCCAGTTTTGAACGGAAGATATTTCCTTTGTCACCATAGCCCTCTATGGGCTTCCAAATATCCCTTTGCCAATGCCACAAGAACAGCCTTAGCGAAAGGCTTCCTGAAGGGAAAGATGTAAGTCTGTGAGATGAATTAACAGAACACAGAGAAGTTTCTCAGAAAGCTTCTTTCCAGTTTTGAAAGGAAGATACTTCCTTTTTCACCATAGCCCTCTATGGGCTTCCAAATATCCCTTTGCCAATTCTACAGGAACAGTCTTAGCGAAAGTCTTCTTGAAGGGAAAGATGTAACTCTGTGAGATGAATTAACAGAACACAGAGCAGTTTCTCAGAAAGTTTCTTTCCAGTTTTGAACGGAAGATATTTCCTTTTTCACCATAGCCCTCTATGGGCTTCCAAATATCCCTCTGCCAATTCCACAAAAACAGCCTTAGAGAAAGGCTTCTTGAAGGGAAAGATGTAACTCTGTGAGATGAATTAACAGAACACAGAGCAGTTTCTATGAAAGCTTCTTTCCAGTTTTGAACGGAAGATATTTCCTTTTTCACCGTAGCCCTCTATGGGCTTCCAAATATCACTTTGCCAATTCCACAAGAACAGCCTTAGCGAAAGGCTTCTTGAAGGGAAAGATGTAACTCTGTGAGATGAATTAACAGAACACAGAGCAGATTCTCAGAAAGCTCCTTCCAGTTTTGAACGGAAGATAGTTCCTTTTTCACCATAGCCCTCTATGGGCTTCCAAATATCCCTTTGCCAATTCCACAAGAACAGCCTTAGCGAAAGGCTTCTTGAAGGGAAAGATGTAACTCTGTGAGATGAATTAACAGAACACAGAGCAGTCTCTCAGAAAGCTTCTTTCCAGTTTTGAACGGAAGATATTTCCTTTTTCAAAACAGCCCTCTATGGGCTTCCAAATATCCCATTGCCAATTCCACATAAACAGCCTTAGAGAAAGGCTTCTTGAAGGGAAAGATGTAACTCTGTGAGATGAATTAACAGAACACAGAGCAGTTTCTCAGAAAGCTTCTTTCCAGTTTTGAACGGAAGATATTTCCTTTTTCAACATGGCCCTCTATGAACTTCCAAATATCACTTTGCCAATTCCACAAGAAGAGCCTTAGTAAAAGGCTTCCTGAAGGGAAATATGTAACTCTGTGAGATGAATTAACAGAACACAGAGCAGTTTCTCAGAAGGCTTCTTTCCAGTTTGGAACGGAAGATATTTCCTTTTTCACCATAGCCCTCTATGGGCTCCAAATATCACTTTGCAAATTCCATAAGAACAGTCTTAGCGAAAGGTTTCTTGAGGGGAAAGTTCTAACTCTGTGAAATGAAATAGCAGAACACAAAACAGATTCTGAGAAAGCTTCTTTACACTTTTTAACAGAGGATATTTCCTTTTTCACCATAGCCCTCTATGGCCTTCCAAATACCACTTTGCATATTCCACAACAACAGTCTTAGCGAAAGTCTTCTTGAGGGGAAACTGTAACTCTGTGAGATGACTTAACAAAACACAAAGCAGTTTCTCAGAAAGCTTCTTTCCGATTTTTAACAAAAGGTATTTCCTTTTTCACCATAGCCCTCTTTATGCTTCCAATTATCACTTTGCAAATTCCACAAGAACATTCTTATCGAAAGGCTTCTTGAGAGGAAAGACGTAACTCTGTGAGATGAATTACCAGAACACCACGCAGTTTCTCAGGGTGCTTCTTTTCAGTTTTTCACTGAAGATATTTCCTTTTTCACCATTGCCCTCTATGGGCTTCCAAATATCACTTTCCAAATTCCCCAAGAAGAGTCTTAGCGAAAGGCTTCTGGAAGGGAAAGCTGTAAGCCTGTGAGATCAATTAACAGAACACAAAGCAGTTTCTCAGAAAGTTTCTTTCCAATTTTTAACGGAAGATTCTTCCTTTTTCACCATATCCCTCTATGGGCTTAAAAATATCACTTTACAAATTCCACAAGAAGAGTCTTATCGCACGGCTTCCTGAGGTGAAAGATGTAACTGTGAGAGATGAATTAAGGGAACACAACGCAGTTTCTCAGAAAGCTTCTTTCCAGTTTTTAACTGAAGATATTTCCTTTTTCACCATAGCGCTCTATGGGCTTCCAAATATCACTTTGCAAATTCCACAAGAACAGTCTTAGCGAAAGGCTTCTAGAGGAGAAAGCTGTGACTCTTTGAGATGAATTTACAGAACACAAGCAGTTTCTCAGAAAGCTTCTTTCCAGTTTTTAAGTGAGAATATTTCCTTTTTCACCATAGCCCTGCATGGGCTTACAAATATCACTTTGCAAATTCCACAACAACAGCCTTAGCGTAAGGCTTCTTGAGGGGAAAGCTGTAATTCTGTGAGATGAATTAACAGAACACAAAGTAGTTTCTCAGAAAGCTTCTTTTCAGATTTTATCTTAGGCTATTTCCTTTTTCATCACAGCCCTCTATCAGCGTCCAAATATCACTTTGAAATTTCCACAAGAACAGTCTTAGTGAACGGCTTTTTGAGAAGAAAGCTGTAAATCTGTGAGATGAATTAACAGAACACAAAGCAGTTTCCGAGAAAGCTTCTTTACAGTTTTTTTTCTTAGGTAATTTCCTTTTTCACCATAGCCCTCTATGGGCTTCCAAATATCACTTTGCAAATTCCACAAGAACAGTCTTAGCGAAGGGCTTCTGGAGGAAAATGCTGTAACTCTGAGAGATGAATTAAAAGAACACAAAGCAGTTTCTCAGGAATCTTCTTTCCAGTTTTTAACGGAACATATTTCCTTTTTCACCATAGCCCTCTATTTGCTACCAAATATCACTTTGCAATTTCCAGAAGAACAGTCTTTGCGGAGGGCTTCTGGAGGGGAAGGTTTTAACTCTGTGAGATGAATTAAGAGAATACAAAGCAGTTTCTCAGAAATCTTTCCAGTTTTTAACGGAAGATATATCCTTTTTCACCATAGCCCTCTACGGGTTTCAAATATCACTATGCAAATTCCACAGAACAGTCTTAGCGAAAGACTTCTGGAGGGGAAAGCTGTAACACTGTGAGATGAATTAACAGAACACAAAGCAGTTTCTCAGAAATCTTCTTTCCAGTTTTTAACGGGAGATATTTCCTTTTCCAGCATAGCCCTCTATGGGCTTCCAAATATCACTTTGCAAATTCCACAAGAACAGTCTTAGTGAAAGACTTCTTGAAGCGAAAGCTGTAACTCTGTTAAATGAATTAACAAATACAAAGGAGTCTCTCAGAAAGCTTCTTTCCAGTTTTTAATTGAAGATATTTCCTTTTTCACCATAGCCCTCTATGGGCTTCCAAATATCACTTTGCAAATCCCACAAGAACAGTCTTAGCCAACGGCTTCTTTAGGGGAAAGCTGTAACTCTGTGAGATGAATTAACAGAACACAATTTCTCAGAAAGCTTCTTTCCAGATTTTAACTGAAGATATTTCCTTTTTCACCATAGCCCTCTATGGGCTTCCAAATATCACTATGCAAATTCCACAAGAACAGTCTTAGTGAAAGACTTCTGGAGGGGAAAGATGTAACACTGTGAGATGAATTAACAGAACACAAAGCAGTTTCTCAGAAATCTTCTTTCCAGTTTTTATCGGAAGATATTTCCTTTTTCACCATAGCCCTCTATGGGCTTCCAAACATCACTTTGCAAATTCCACAAGAACAGTCTTAGTGAAAGACTTCTTGAAGCGAAAGCTGTAATTCTGTGAAATGAATTAACAAATCCAAAGGAGTCTCTCAGAAATCTTCTTTCCAGTTTTTAATTGAAGATATTTCCTTTTTCACCATAGCCCTCTATGGGCTTCCAAATATCACTTTGCAAATTCCACAAGAACACTCTTAGCCAACGGCTTCTTGAGTGGAAAGCTGTAACTCTGTGAGATGAATTAAGAGAACACAAAGGAGTTTCTCAGAAAGCTTCTTTCCAGTTTTTAACTGTAGATATTTCCTTTTTCTCCACAGCCCTCTATGGCCTTCTAAATATCACTTTACAAATTCCACAAGAACAGCCTTAGCGTAAGTCTTCTTGAGGGAAAAGCTGTAACTCTGTGAGATGAATTAACAGAACATAAAGCAGTTTCTCAGAAAGCTTCTTTTGAGTTTTTATCTTTGGATATTTCCTATTTCACGATAGCCCTCTATGGGTTTCCAAATCACTTTGAATATTTCACAAGAATAGTCTTAGTGAACGGCTTCTTGAGGGTAAAGCTGTAACTCTGTGAGATAAACTAACAGAACACAAAGCAGTTTCTCAGAAAGCTTCTTTTCGGTTTTTAACGGAAGATATTTCTTTTTTCACCATAGACCTCTAAAGGCTTCCAAATTTCACTTTGTAAATTCCACAAGAACAGACATATCGAAAGGCTTCTTGAGGGGAAAGCTGTAACTCTGTGAGATGAAATAAGAGAACACAAGGAAGTTTCTCAGAGAGCTTATTTCCAGTTTTAAACTGAAGATATTTCCTCTTTCACATATCCCTCTATGGGCTTCCAAATATCACTTTGCAAATTCCACAAGAAAAGACTTAGCGAAAGGCTCCTTGAGGAAAAACCTGTAACGCTGTGAGATGAATTAACAGAACACAAAGCAGTTTCTCAGAAAGCTTCTTTCCAGTTTTTAACGGAAGATATTTCCGTTTTCCCCATAGCTCTCTATGGAATTCCAAATATCACTTTGCAACTTTTACAAGAACAGTCTTAGCGAAAGGCTACTGGAGGGGAAATATGTAACTCTGTGAGATGAATTAACAGAACACAAAGCAGTTTCTCAGAAATCTTCTTTCCAGTTTTTAACGGAAGATATTTCCTTTTTCACCATAGCCCACTATAGGCTTCCAAATATCACTTTGAAAATTCCACAAGAACAGTCTTAGTGAAAGACTTCTTTAGGGGAAAGCTGTATCTCTCTAAGCTGAAATAACAGAACACAAAGCAGTTTCTCAGAAGTCTTCTGTCAGTTTTTAACGGATGATATTTCCTTTTTCACCGTAGACATCTATGGACTTCCAAATATCACTTTGCAAATTCCACAAGAACAGTCTTTGAGAAAAGCTTCTTGAGGGAAAATCTGAAACTCTGTGAGATGAATTAACAGAACACACATCGGTTTCTCAGAAACCTTCTTTCCAGTTTTACACTGAAGCTATTTCCTTTTTCAGCATAGCCCTCTATGCGCTTCCAAATATCACTTTGCAAATTTCACAAGAAAAGTCTTAGCGAAAGGCTTCTTGAGGGGTAAGCTGTACCTCTGTGAGATGAATTAACAGAACACAAAGTAGTTTCTCAGAAATCTTCTTTCCAGTAGTTAACGGAATATATTTCCTTTTTCACCGTAGCCCTCTATGTGCTTCCAAATATCACTTTGCAAATTCCACAAGCACAGTCCTAGCGAAAAATTTCTTGAGGGGAAAGCTGTAACTCGGTGTGATGTATTAACAGAACACATGGCAGTTTCTCAGAATGCATCTTTCCAGTTTCTAACGGAAGATATTTCCTTTTTCAACATAGCCCTCTATGGTCTTCCAAATATCTCTTTGCAAATTACACAAGAACAGCCTTCATGAACGTCTTCTTGAGAGGAAAGCTGTAACTCTGTGAGATGAACTAACAGAACACAAAGCAGATTCTCAGAAAGCTTCTTTTCGGTTTTTATCTTAGGATATTTCCAATTTCACTATAACCCTCTATGGGCTTCCAAATATCACTTTGCAAATTCCACAAGAACAGTCTTAGCGAAAGGCTTCTTGAGGGGAAAGCAGTAACTCTGTGAGATGAATTAACAGAACACAAAGCAGTTTCTCAGAAAGCTGCTTTTCAGTTTTTTTCTTAGGATATTTCCTTTTTCAGAATAGCTCTCTATGGTCTTCCAAATATCAATTTGAAAATTCAACAAGGACAGTCTTAGCGAAAGGCTTCTTGAGAGTTAACTCTAATTCTTCGATATGAATTAACAGAACACAAAGCAGTTTCTCAGAAAACTTCTTTTCAGTTTTTAACTGAAGATATTTCCTTTTTCACCATAGCCCTCTATGGGCGTCCAAATATCACTTTGCAAATTCCAAAAGAACAGTCTTAGCGAATGGTTTCTTGAGGGGAAAGCTGTAACTCTGTGAGTTGAATTAACAGAACACAAAGCAGTTTCTCAGAAAGCTTCTTTCCAGTTTTTATCATAGGATATTTTCTTTTTCACCATAGCCCTCTATGGGCTTCCAAATATCACTTTGCAAATTCCACAGGAACAGTCTTAGGAAAAGGCTTCTTTATGGAAAATCTGTAACTCTGTGATATGAATTAACAGAACACAAATCAGTTTATCAGAAAGCTTCTTTTCAGTTTTTATCTTACGATATTTCCTTTTTCGCCATAGCCCACTATGAGCTTCCAAATATCACTTTGCAAATTCCAAAAGGACAGTCTGAGCGAAAGGCTTCTTGAGGGGAAAGCTGTAACTCTGTGAGATGAATTAACAGAACACAAAGAAGTTTCTCAGAAAGCTTCTTTCCAGTTTTTAACGGAAGATATTTCCTTTTTCTCCCTCGCCCTGTAGGTTCTTCTAAATATCACTTTCCAAATTACACAAGAACAGTCTTATCGAAAGTCTACTTGAGGGGAAAGCTGTAACTCTGTGGGATAAATTAACAGAACACAAAGCAGTTTCTCAGAAAGCTTCTTTTCAGTTTTTATCTTAGGATATTTCCTTTTTCACCGTAGCCCTCTATGGGCTTCCAACTATCTCTTTGCAAATTTCACAAAAGCAATCTTAGTGAACGGCTTCTTGAGGTGAAAGCTGTAACTCTGTGAGATGAACTAACAGAACAAAAAGCAGTTTCTCCGAAAGCTTCTTTTCGGTTTTTATCTGAGGATATTTCCATTTTCACGGTAGACTCTATGGCTTCCCAATATCATTTTGTAAATTACACAAGAGGAGCCTTAGCTGAAGGCTTCTTGAGGGGAATGTTGTAACTCGTTGAGATGAATTAACAGAACACATAGCAGTCTCTCAGAAAGCTTCTTTTCAGTTTTTAAAGAAAGATATTTCCTTTTTCTCCATAGCCCTCTATGGACTTCAAAATACCATTTTGCAAATTCCACAAGAACAGTCTTAGCCAAAGGCTTCTTGAGAGGTAAGCTGAAACTCTGTGAGATAAATTAACAGAACACAAAGCAGTTTCCCAGAAACCTTCTTCCCAGTATTTAACTGAAGATATTTCCTTTTTCACCATAGCCCTCTGTAGACTTCCAAATATCACTTTGCAAATCCCACAAGAGCAGTCTTAGCGAAAGGCTTCTTGAGGGGAAAGCTGTAATTTGCTGAGATATATTAACAGAACACATGGCAGTTTCTCAGAAAGCATGTTTCCAGTTTTTAACAGAAGATAATTCCTTTTTCAACATAGCCCTCTGTGGGCTTCAAAATATCACTTTGCAAATCCCTCAAGAACAGTCTTAGCGAAGGTCTTCTTGAGAGCAAAGCTGGAACTGTGTGAGATGTATTAATAGAACACACAGCAGTTTCTCAGAAAGCTTCTTTCCAGTTTTTAACAGAAGATATTTTGTTTTTCACTATAGCCCTCTATGGGCTTTCAAATATCACTTTGCAATTTTCACAAGAAGAGCCTTAGTGAAAGGCTTCTTGAGGGGAAAGCTGTAACTCTGTGAGTTGAATTAACAGACCACACAGCAGTTTCTCAGAAAACTTCTTTTCAATTGTTATCTTAAGGTATTTCCTTTTTCTCCAAAGCCCTCTATGGGCTTCCAAATATCAGTTTGCAAATTCCAGAAGAACAGTCTTAGGGAAAGGCTTCTGGAGGGGAAAACTGTAACTCAGTGAGTTAAATTAACGAAAAACAAAGCAGTTTTTTAGAAAGCTTCTTTCCAGTATTTAACTGAAGAAATTTCCTTTTTCACCATAGCCCTATTTGGGCTTCCAAATATCACTTTGCAAATCCCACAAGACCAGTCTTATCGAAAGGCTTCTTGAAGGGAAAGCTGTAATTCTGTGAGATGAATTATCAGAACACAAAGCAGTTTCTCAGAAATCTTCTATCCAGTTTTTAACTGAAGATATTTTCTTTTTCACCGAAGCCCTCTAGGGGCTTCCAAATATCACTTTGCAAATTCCACAAAAACAAACTTAGCAAATGACTTCTGCAGGGGAATGCTGTAACTATGTTAGATAAATTAACAGAAAACAAAGCAGTGTCTTAGAAATCTTCTTCCCAGTTTTTAACGGAAGATATTTCCTTTTCTCCAGAGCCCACTACGGTCTTCCAAATATCACTTTGCAAATTCCACAAAACAGACTTACCGAAAAGCTTCTTGAGAAGAAAGCTGTAACCCTGTGAGATGAATTACCAGAACCCAAAGCAGTTTCTCAGAAAGTTTCTTTCCAGTTTTTAACTGAAGATATTTCCTTTTTCATCATGGCCCCCTATGGGCTTCCAAATATCACTTTGCAAATTGCACAAGAACAGTCTTAGCGAATGGCTTCTTAAGGGAAAATTTGTAACTCTGGGATACGAATTAAGAGAACACAAAGCAGTTCCTCAGAAAGCTTCTTTTCAGTTTTTATCTTAGGATATTTTCCTTTTAACCATAGCTCTCTTTGGGCTTCCAAACATCACCTTGCAAATTCCAAAAGAGCAGTCTCAGCAAAAGGCTTCTGGAGCGGAAAGCTGTAATTCTCTGAAATGAATTAACAGAACACAGAGCTGTTTCTCAGAAAGCTTCTTTGCAGTTTTCAACCGAAGATATTTCCTTTTTCCCCATAACACTCTATGGGCTTCCAAATATCACTTAGAAAATCACACAAGAACAGTCTTTGCGAAAGGCTTCTTGAGTGGAAAGCTGTAACTCGGTGAGATGTATTAACAGAACACACGGCAGTCTCACAGAATGCTTCTTCAGAGTTTTACCGGAAGATATTTCGTTTTTCACCATAGCCTTCTATGGGCTTCCATATATCACTTTCCAAATTCCACAAGAACAGTCTTAACGAAAGGCTTCTAGAGGGGAAAGCTGTAACTCTGTGAGACGAATTTAAAGAACACAAAGCAGATTCTCGAAAAGCTTCTTTCCAGTTTTAAACTGAAGATATTTCCTTTTCACTGTAGTCCCCTATGGGCTCCAAAATAACACTTTGCATATTCCAGAGGAAAAGTCTTAGCGAAAGGCTTCCTGAGCGGAAAGCTGTAACTCTGTGAGATGAATTAACAAAACACAAAGCAGTTTCTCAGAAATCTTCTTTCAACTTTTTAACTGAGGATATTTCCTTTTTCACTATAGCCCTCTAATGGCTTCCAAATATCACTTTGAAAATTCCACAAGAAGTGTCTTAGCGAAAGGCTTCTTGAAGGGAAAGCAGTAACTCGGTGATGTGAATTAACAGAACACAAAGCAGTTTCTCAGAAAGCTTCTTTCCAGTTTTTAACTGAGGATATTTCCTTTCTCACCATAGCCCTCTATGGGCTTCCAAATATCACTTTGCATATTACACAAGAACAGCCTTACGGAAATTCTTCTTGAGAGGAAAGCTTTAACTCTGTAAGATAAATTAACAGAACACAAAGTAGTTTCTCAGAAAGCTTCTTTCCAGTTTTAAACAGAAGATATTTCTTCTTTCACCATAGCCCTCTATCGGCTACCAAATATCACTATGCAAATTCCACAAGAACAGTCTTAGCGAAAGGCTTCTTGAGGGGAAAGCTGTAACTCTGTGAGGTGAATTAACAGAACACAAAGCAGTTTCTCAGAAAGCTGCTTTTCAGTTTTTATCTTAGGATATTTCCGTTTTCACTATAGCCTTCTATGGGCTTCCAAATATCACTTTGAAAATTCCACAAGAGCAGTCTTAGTGAAAGGCTTTTTGAGGGGAAATCTGTAACTTTGTGAGATGAATTCACAGAACACAAACAGTTTCGTACAAAGTTTATTTCCACATTTTAACTGACGATATTTTCTATTTCACCATAGCCCTCTTCTGGCTTCCAAATATCACCTTGAAAATACCACAAGAACAGTCTTAGCGAAAGGCTTCTTGAGGGGAAAGCTGTATCTCTTTGAGGTAAATTAACAGAACACGATTCAGTTTCTCAGAAAGCTTCTTTCCAGATTTTAACTTAAGATATTTCCTTTTTCACCGTAGCCATCTTTCGGCTCCCAAATATCAATTTGCAAATTGCACAAGAACAGTCGTAGTGAAAGGCTTCTTGAGGGGAAAGCTGTAACTATGTGAGATGAATTAACAGAACACAAAGCACTTTCTAAGAAAGCTTCTTTCCAGTTTTTAACTGAAGATATTTCCTTTTTCACCATAGCCCCCTAAGGGCATCCAAATATCACTTTGAAAATTCCACAAGAGCAATCTTATCGAACGGCTTTTTGAGGGGAAAGCTGCAACTCTGTGAAATGATATAACAAAACACAAAGCAGTTTCTCAGAAAGATTTTATACAGTTTTTAACGGAAGATATTTTCTTTTTCACGGTAGACCTCTTTGGACTTCCAAATATCACTTCGCAAATTCCACAAGAACAGTCTTACCGAAAGGTTTCTTGGGGGAAAGCTGTAACTCTGTGAGGTGAATTAACAGAACACAAAGCAGTTTCTCAGAAAGTTTCTTTCCACTTTTTAACTGAAGATATTTCCTTTTTCACCATAGCCCTCTATGGGCTCCAAATATCACTTTGCAAATTCCATAAGAACAGTCTTAGCGAAAGGTTTCTTGAGGGGAAAGTTCTAACTCTGTGAAATGAAATAGCAGAACACAAAACAGATTCTGAGAAAGCTTCTTTACACTTTTTAACAGAGGATATTTCCTTTTTCACCATAGCCCTCTATGGCCTTCCAAATACCACTTTGCAAATTCCACAACAACAGTCTTAGCGAAAGTCTTCTTGAGGGGAAACTGTAACTCTGTGAGATGACTTAACAAAACACAAAGCAGTTTCTCAGAAAGCTTCTTTCCGATTTTTAACAAAAGGTATTTCCTTTTTCACCATAGCCCTCTTTATGCTTCCAATTATCACTTTGCAAATTCCACAAGAACATTCTTATCGAAAGGCTTCTTGAGAGGAAAGACGTAACTCTGTGAGATGAATTACCAGAACACCACGCAGTTTCTCAGAGTGCTTCTTTTCAGTTTTTCACTGAAGATATTTCCTTTTTCACCATTGCCCTCTATGGGCTTCCAAATATCACTTTCCAAATTCCCCAAGAAGAGTCTTAGCGAAAGGCTTCTGGAAGGGAAAGCTGTAAGCCTGTGAGATCAATTAACAGAACACAAAGCAGTTTCTCAGAAAGTTTCTTTCCAATTTTTAACGGAAGATTCTTCCTTTTTCACCATATCCCTCTATGGGCTTAAAAATATCACTTTACAAATTCCACAAGAAGAGTCTTATCGCACGGCTTCCTGAGGTGAAAGATGTAACTGTGAGAGATGAATTAAGGGAACACAACGCAGTTTCTCAGAAAGCTTCTTTCCAGTTTTTAACTGAAGATATTTCCTTTTTCACCATAGCCTCTATGGGCTTCGAAATCTCACTTTGCAACTTCCAATAGAACAGTCTTAGGAAAAGGCTTCTTGAGGGGCAAGCTGTAACACTGTGAGATGAATTAACAGAACACAAGGCAGTTTCTCAGAAGGCTCCTTTCCAGTTTTTAACGGAAGACATTTCCATTTTCAACATAGCCCTCTATGGGTTTCAAATATCACTTTGCAAATTCCACAAGAACAGTCTTATCGAAAGGCTTTTTGAGGGGAAAGCTGTAACTCTGTGAGATAAATTAAGAAAACACAACTCAGTTTCTCAGAAAGCTTCTTTCCCGTTTTTAAGTGAAGATATTTCCTTTTTCACCATAACCCTGTATGGGCTTCCAAATATCACTTTGCCAATTCCACAAGAACAGTCTTAGCGAACGTCTTCTAGAGGGGAAAGCTGTAACACTGTGAGATGAATTAACAGAACACAAAGCAGTTTCTCAGAATGCTTCTTTCCAGTTTTTTATGGAAAATATTCCCTTTTACAACATAGCCCTCCATGGGCTTCCAAATATCCCTTTGCAAATACTACAAGAACACTCTTATCGAAAGTCTTCTTGAGAGAAATCTGTAACACTGTGAGATGAATTAGCAGAACACAATGTAGTTTCTCAGAAAGCTTATTTCCAGTTTTAAAAGGAAGATATTACTTCTTTCACCATAGCCCTCTATGGGCTTCAAATATCACTTTGCCAATTCCACAAGAACAGCCTTAGCGAAAGGCTTCTTGAAGGGAAAGATATAACTCTGTGAGATGAATTAACAGAACACAGACCGGTTTCTCAGAAAGCTTCTTTCCAGTTTTGAACGGAAGATATTTCCTTTTTCACCATAGCCCTCTATGGGCTTCCAAATATCCCTTTGCCAATTCCACAAGAACAGCCTTAGCGAAAGGCTTCTTGAAGGGAAAGATGTAACTCTGTGAGATGAAATAACAGAACATAGAGCAGTTTCTCAGAAAGCTTCTTTCCAGTTTTGAACGGAAGATATTTCCTTTTTCACCGTAGCCCTCTATGGGCTTCGAAATACAACATTGCCAATCCCACAAGAACAGCCTTAGTGAAAGGCTTCTTGAAGGGAAAGATGTAACTCTGTGAGATGAATTAACAGAACACAGAGCAGTTTCTCAGAAAGCTTCTTTCCAGGTTTTATCGGAAGAGATTTCCTATTTCATCATAGCCCTCTCTGGGCTTCAAAATATCACTTTGCCAATTCCACAAGAACAGCCTTTGCGAAAGGCTTCTTGAAGGGAAAGATGTAACTCTGTGAGATGAATTAACAGAACACAGAGCAGTTTCTCAGAAAGATCCCTTCCAGTTTTGAACGGAAGATATTTCCTTTTTCACCATAGCCCTCTATGGGCTTCCAAATATCCCTTTGCCAATTCCACAAGAACAGCCTTAGCGAAAGGCTTCTTGAAGGGAAAGATGTAATTCTGTGAGATGAGTTAACAGAACACAGAGCAGTTTCTCAGAAAGCTTCTTTCCAGTTTTGAACGGAAGATATTTCCTTTGTCACCATAGCCCTCTATGGGCTTCCAAATATAACTTTGCCAATGCCACAAGAACAGCCTTAGCGAAAGGCTTCCTGAAGGGAAAGATGTAAGTCTGTGAGATGAATTAACAGAACACAGAGAAGTTTCTCAGAAAGCTTCTTTCCAGTTTTGAAAGGAAGATACTTCCTTTTTCACCATAGCCCTCTATGGGCTTCCAAATATCCCTTTGCCAATTCCACAGGAACAGTCTTAGCGAAAGTCTTCTTGAAGGGAAAGATGTAACTCTGTGAGATGAATTAACAGAACACAGAGCAGTTTCTCAGAAAGTTTCTTTCCAGTTTTGAACGGAAGATATTTCCTTTTTCACCATAGCCCTCTATGGGCTTCCAAATATCCCTCTGCCAATTCCACAAAAACAGCCTTAGAGAAAGGCTTCTTGAAGGGAAAGATGTAACTCTGTGAGATGAATTAACAGAACACAGAGCAGTTTCTATGAAAGCTTCTTTCCAGTTTTGAACGGAAGATATTTCCTTTTTCACCGTAGCCCTCTATGGGCTTCCAAATATCACTTTGCCAATTCCACAAGAACAGCCTTAGCGAAAGGCTTCTTGAAGGGAAAGATGTAACTCTGTGAGATGAATTAACAGAACACAGAGCAGATTCTCAGAAAGCTCCTTCCAGTTTTGAACGGAAGATAGTTCCTTTTTCACCATAGCCCTCTATGGGCTTCCAAATATCCCTTTGCCAATTCCACAAGAACAGCCTTAGCGAAAGGCTTCTTGAAGGGAAAGATGTAACTCTGTGAGATGAATTAACAGAACACAGAGCAGTTTCTCAGAAAGCTTCTTTCCAGTTTTGAACGGAAGATATTTCCTTTTTCACCACAGCCCTCTATGGGCTTCCAAATATCCCATTGCCAATTCCACATAAACAGCCTTAGAGAAAGGCTTCTTGAAGGGAAAGATGTAACTCTGTGAGATGAATTAACAGAACACAGAGCAGTTTCTCAGAAAGCTTCTTTCCAGTTTTGAACGGAAGATATTTCCTTTTTCAACATGGCCCTCTATGAACTTCCAAATATCACTTTGCCAATTCCACAAGAAGAGCCTTAGTAAAAGGCTTCCTGAAGGGAAATATGTAACTCTGTGAGATGAATTAACAGAACACAGAGCAGTTTCTCAGAAGGCTTCTTTCCAGTTTGGAACGGAAGATATTTCCTTTTTCACCATAGCCCTCTATGGGCTCCAAATATCACTTTGCAAATTCCATAAGAACAGTCTTAGCGAAAGGTTTCTTGAGGGGAAAGTTCTAACTCTGTGAAATGAAATAGCAGAACACAAAACAGATTCTGAGAAAGCTTCTTTACACTTTTTAACAGAGGATATTTCCTTTTTCACCATAGCCCTCTATGGCCTTCCAAATACCACTTTGCAAATTCCACAACAACAGTCTTAGCGAAAGTCTTCTTGAGGGGAAACTGTAACTCTGTGAGATGACTTAACAAAACACAAAGCAGTTTCTCAGAAAGCTTCTTTCCGATTTTTAACAAAAGGTATTTCCTTTTTCACCATAGCCCTCTTTATGCTTCCAATTATCACTTTGCAAATTCCACAAGAACATTCTTATCGAAAGGCTTCTTGAGAGGAAAGACGTAACTCTGTGAGATGAATTACCAGAACACCACGCAGTTTCTCAGAGTGCTTCTTTTCAGTTTTTCACTGAAGATATTTCCTTTTTCACCATTGCCCTCTATGGGCTTCCAAATATCACTTTCCAAATTCCCCAAGAAGAGTCTTAGCGAAAGGCTTCTGGAAGGGAAAGCTGTAAGCCTGTGAGATCAATTAACAGAACACAAAGCAGTTTCTCAGAAAGTTTCTTTCCAATTTTTAACGGAAGATTCTTCCTTTTTCACCATATCCCTCTATGGGCTTAAAAATATCACTTTACAAATTCCACAAGAAGAGTCTTATCGCACGGCTTCCTGAGGTGAAAGATGTAACTGTGAGAGATGAATTAAGGGAACACAACGCAGTTTCTCAGAAAGCTTCTTTCCAGTTTTTAACTGAAGATATTTCCTTTTTCACCATAGCCTCTATGGGCTTCGAAATCTCACTTTGCAACTTCCAATAGAACAGTCTTAGGAAAAGGCTTCTTGAGGGGCAAGCTGTAACTCTGTGAGATGAATTAACAGAACACAAGGCAGTTTCTCAGAAGGCTCCTTTCCAGTTTTTAACGGAAGACATTTCCATTTTCAACATAGCCCTCTATGGGTTTCAAATATCACTTTGCAAATTCCACAAGAACAGTCTTATCGAAAGGCTTTTTGAGGGGAAAGCTGTAACTCTGTGAGATAAATTAAGAAAACACAACTCAGTTTCTCAGAAAGCTTCTTTCCCGTTTTTAAGTGAAGATATTTCCTTTTTCACCATAACCCTGTATGGGCTTCCAAATATCACTTTGCCAATTCCACAAGAACAGTCTTAGCGAACGTCTTCTTGAGGGGAAAGCTGTAACACTGTGAGATGAATTAACAGAACACAAAGCAGTTTCTCAGAATGCTTCTTTCCAGTTTTTTATGGAAAATATTCCCTTTTACAACATAGCCCTCCATGGGCTTCCAAATATCCCTTTGCAAATACTACAAGAACACTCTTATCGAAAGTCTTCTTGAGAGAAATCTGTAACACTGTGAGATGAATTAGCAGAACACAATGTAGTTTCTCAGAAAGCTTATTTCCAGTTTTAAATGGAAGATATTACTTTTTTCACCATAGCCCTCTATGGGCTTCAAATATCACTTTGCCAATTCCACAAGAACAGCCTTAGCGAAAGGCTTCTTGAAGGGAAAGATATAACTCTGTGAGATGAATTAACAGAACACAGACCGGTTTCTCAGAAAGCTTCTTTCCAGTTTTGAACGGAAGATATTTCCTTTTTCACCATAGCCCTCTATGGGCTTCCAAATATCCCTTTGCCAATTCCACAAGAACAGCCTTAGCGAAAGGCTTCTTGAAGGGAAAGATGTAACTCTGTGAGATGAAATAACAGAACATAGAGCAGTTTCTCAGAAAGCTTCTTTCCAGTTTTGAACGGAAGATATTTCCTTTTTCACTGTAGCCCTCTATGGGCTTCGAAATACAACATTGCCAATCCCACAAGAACAGCCTTAGTGAAAGGCTTCTTGAAGGGAAAGATGTAACTCTGTGAGATGAATTAACAGAACACAGAGCAGTTTCTCAGAAAGCTTCTTTCCAGGTTTTATCGGAAGAGATTTCCTATTTCATCATAGCCCTCTCTGGGCTTCAAAATATCACTTTGCCAATTCCACAAGAACAGCCTTTGCGAAAGGCTTCTTGAAGGGAAAGATGTAACTCTGTGAGATGAATTAACAGAACACAGAGCAGTTTCTCAGAAAGATCCCTTCCAGTTTTGAACGGAAGATATTTCCTTTTTCACCATAGCCCTCTATGGGCTTCCAAATATCCCTTTGCCAATTCCACAAGAACAGCCTTAGCGAAAGGCTTCTTGAAGGGAAAGATGTAATTCTGTGAGATGAGTTAACAGAACACAGAGCAGTTTCTCAGAAAGCTTCTTTCCAGTTTTGAACGGAAGATATTTCCTTTGTCACCATAGCCCTCTATGGGCTTCCAAATATCCCTTTGCCAATGCCACAAGAACAGCCTTAGCGAAAGGCTTCCTGAAGGGAAAGATGTAAGTCTGTGAGATGAATTAACAGAACACAGAGAAGTTTCTCAGAAAGCTTCTTTCCAGTTTTGAAAGGAAGATACTTCCTTTTTCACCATAGCCCTCTATGGGCTTCCAAATATCCCTTTGCCAATTCTACAGGAACAGTCTTAGCGAAAGTCTTCTTGAAGGGAAAGATGTAACTCTGTGAGATGAATTAACAGAACACAGAGCAGTTTCTCAGAAAGTTTCTTTCCAGTTTTGAACGGAAGATATTTCCTTTTTCACCATAGCCCTCTATGGGCTTCCAAATATCCCTCTGCCAATTCCACAAAAACAGCCTTAGAGAAAGGCTTCTTGAAGGGAAAGATGTAACTCTGTGAGATGAATTAACAGAACACAGAGCAGTTTCTATGAAAGCTTCTTTCCAGTTTTGAACGGAAGATATTTCCTTTTTCACCGTAGCCCTCTATGGGCTTCCAAATATCACTTTGCCAATTCCACAAGAACAGCCTTAGCGAAAGGCTTCTTGAAGGGAAAGATGTAACTCTGTGAGATGAATTAACAGAACACAGAGCAGATTCTCAGAAAGCTCCTTCCAGTTTTGAACGGAAGATAGTTCCTTTTTCACCATAGCCCTCTATGGGCTTCCAAATATCCCTTTGCCAATTCCACAAGAACAGCCTTAGCGAAAGGCTTCTTGAAGGGAAAGATGTAACTCTGTGAGATGAATTAACAGAACACAGAGCAGTCTCTCAGAAAGCTTCTTTCCAGTTTTGAACGGAAGATATTTCCTTTTTCAAAACAGCCCTCTATGGGCTTCCAAATATCCCATTGCCAATTCCACATAAACAGCCTTAGAGAAAGGCTTCTTGAAGGGAAAGATGTAACTCTGTGAGATGAATTAACAGAACACAGAGCAGTTTCTCAGAAAGCTTCTTTCCAGTTTTGAACGGAAGATATTTCCTTTTTCAACATGGCCCTCTATGAACTTCCAAATATCACTTTGCCAATTCCACAAGAAGAGCCTTAGTAAAAGGCTTCCTGAAGGGAAATATGTAACTCTGTGAGATGAATTAACAGAACACAGAGCAGTTTCTCAGAAGGCTTCTTTCCAGTTTGGAACGGAAGATATTTCCTTTTTCACCATAGCCCTCTATGGGCTCCAAATATCACTTTGCAAATTCCATAAGAACAGTCTTAGCGAAAGGTTTCTTGAGGGGAAAGTTCTAACTCTGTGAAATGAAATAGCAGAACACAAAACA
The DNA here is from genome assembly GCF_047675955.1 of Chlorocebus sabaeus. Taxonomy (NCBI): domain Eukaryota; kingdom Metazoa; phylum Chordata; class Mammalia; order Primates; family Cercopithecidae; genus Chlorocebus; species Chlorocebus sabaeus. The sequence goes on along the minus strand of NW_027327927.1, from coordinate 47,037 downwards.
GATTCTGAGAAAGCTTCTTTACACTTTTTAACAGAGGATATTTCCTTTTTCACCATAGCCCTCTATGGCCTTCCAAATACCACTTTGCAAATTCCACAACAACAGTCTTAGCGAAAGTCTTCTTGAGGGGAAACTGTAACTCTGTGAGATGACTTAACAAAACACAAAGCAGTTTCTCAGAAAGCTTCTTTCCGATTTTTAACAAAAGGTATTTCCTTTTTCACCATAGCCCTCTTTATGCTTCCAATTATCACTTTGCAAATTCCACAAGAACATTCTTATCGAAAGGCTTCTTGAGAGGAAAGACGTAACTCTGTGAGATGAATTACCAGAACACCACGCAGTTTCTCAGAGTGCTTCTTTTCAGTTTTTCACTGAAGATATTTCCTTTTTCACCATTGCCCTCTATGGGCTTCCAAATATCACTTTCCAAATTCCCCAAGAAGAGTCTTAGCGAAAGGCTTCTGGAAGGGAAAGCTGTAAGCCTGTGAGATCAATTAACAGAACACAAAGCAGTTTCTCAGAAAGTTTCTTTCCAATTTTTAACGGAAGATTCTTCCTTTTTCACCATATCCCTCTATGGGCTTAAAAATATCACTTTACAAATTCCACAAGAAGAGTCTTATCGCACGGCTTCCTGAGGTGAAAGATGTAACTGTGAGAGATGAATTAAGGGAACACAACGCAGTTTCTCAGAAAGCTTCTTTCCAGTTTTTAACTGAAGATATTTCCTTTTTCACCATAGCCTCTATGGGCTTCGAAATCTCACTTTGCAACTTCCAATAGAACAGTCTTAGGAAAAGGCTTCTTGAGGGGCAAGCTGTAACTCTGTGAGATGAATTAACAGAACACAAGGCAGTTTCTCAGAAGGCTCCTTTCCAGTTTTTAACGGAAGACATTTCCATTTTCAACATAGCCCTCTATGGGTTTCAAATATCACTTTGCAAATTCCACAAGAACAGTCTTATCGAAAGGCTTTTTGAGGGGAAAGCTGTAACTCTGTGAGATAAATTAAGAAAACACAACTCAGTTTCTCAGAAAGCTTCTTTCCCGTTTTTAAGTGAAGATATTTCCTTTTTCACCATAACCCTGTATGGGCTTCCAAATATCACTTTGCCAATTCCACAAGAACAGTCTTAGCGAACGTCTTCTTGAGGGGAAAGCTGTAACACTGTGAGATGAATTAACAGAACACAAAGCAGTTTCTCAGAATGCTTCTTTCCAGTTTTTTATGGAAAATATTCCCTTTTACAACATAGCCCTCCATGGGCTTCCAAATATCCCTTTGCAAATACTACAAGAACACTCTTATCGAAAGTCTTCTTGAGAGAAATCTGTAACACTGTGAGATGAATTAGCAGAACACAATGTAGTTTCTCAGAAAGCTTATTTCCAGTTTTAAATGGAAGATATTACTTTTTTCACCATAGCCCTCTATGGGCTTCAAATATCACTTTGCCAATTCCACAGGAACAGCCTTAGCGAAAGGCTTCTTGAAGGGAAAGATATAACTCTGTGAGATGAATTAACAGAACACAGACCGGTTTCTCAGAAAGCTTCTTTCCAGTTTTGAACGGAAGATATTTCCTTTTTCACCATAGCCCTCTATGGGCTTCCAAATATCCCTTTGCCAATTCCACAAGAACAGCCTTAGCGAAAGGCTTCTTGAAGGGAAAGATGTAACTCTGTGAGATGAAATAACAGAACATAGAGCAGTTTCTCAGAAAGCTTCTTTCCAGTTTTGAACGGAAGATATTTCCTTTTTCACTGTAGCCCTCTATGGGCTTCGAAATACAACATTGCCAATCCCACAAGAACAGCCTTAGTGAAAGGCTTCTTGAAGGGAAAGATGTAACTCTGTGAGATGAATTAACAGAACACAGAGCAGTTTCTCAGAAAGCTTCTTTCCAGGTTTTATCGGAAGAGATTTCCTATTTCATCATAGCCCTCTCTGGGCTTCAAAATATCACTTTGCCAATTCCACAAGAACAGCCTTTGCGAAAGGCTTCTTGAAGGGAAAGATGTAACTCTGTGAGATGAATTAACAGAACACAGAGCAGTTTCTCAGAAAGATCCCTTCCAGTTTTGAACGGAAGATATTTCCTTTTTCACCATAGCCCTCTATGGGCTTCCAAATATCCCTTTGCCAATTCCACAAGAACAGCCTTAGCGAAAGGCTTCTTGAAGGGAAAGATGTAATTCTGTGAGATGAGTTAACAGAACACAGAGCAGTTTCTCAGAAAGCTTCTTTCCAGTTTTGAACGGAAGATATTTCCTTTGTCACCATAGCCCTCTATGGGCTTCCAAATATCCCTTTGCCAATGCCACAAGAACAGCCTTAGCGAAAGGCTTCCTGAAGGGAAAGATGTAAGTCTGTGAGATGAATTAACAGAACACAGAGAAGTTTCTCAGAAAGCTTCTTTCCAGTTTTGAAAGGAAGATACTTCCTTTTTCACCATAGCCCTCTATGGGCTTCCAAATATCCCTTTGCCAATTCTACAGGAACAGTCTTAGCGAAAGTCTTCTTGAAGGGAAAGATGTAACTCTGTGAGATGAATTAACAGAACACAGAGCAGTTTCTCAGAAAGTTTCTTTCCAGTTTTGAACGGAAGATATTTCCTTTTTCACCATAGCCCTCTATGGGCTTCCAAATATCCCTCTGCCAATTCCACAAAAACAGCCTTAGAGAAAGGCTTCTTGAAGGGAAAGATGTAACTCTGTGAGATGAATTAACAGAACACAGAGCAGTTTCTATGAAAGCTTCTTTCCAGTTTTGAACGGAAGATATTTCCTTTTTCACCGTAGCCCTCTATGGGCTTCCAAATATCACTTTGCCAATTCCACAAGAACAGCCTTAGCGAAAGGCTTCTTGAAGGGAAAGATGTAACTCTGTGAGATGAATTAACAGAACACAGAGCAGATTCTCAGAAAGCTCCTTCCAGTTTTGAACGGAAGATAGTTCCTTTTTCACCATAGCCCTCTATGGGCTTCCAAATATCCCTTTGCCAATTCCACAAGAACAGCCTTAGCGAAAGGCTTCTTGAAGGGAAAGATGTAACTCTGTGAGATGAATTAACAGAACACAGAGCAGTCTCTCAGAAAGCTTCTTTCCAGTTTTGAACGGAAGATATTTCCTTTTTCAAAACAGCCCTCTATGGGCTTCCAAATATCCCATTGCCAATTCCACATAAACAGCCTTAGAGAAAGGCTTCTTGAAGGGAAAGATGTAACTCTGTGAGATGAATTAACAGAACACAGAGCAGTTTCTCAGAAAGCTTCTTTCCAGTTTTGAACGGAAGATATTTCCTTTTTCAACATGGCCCTCTATGAACTTCCAAATATCACTTTGCCAATTCCACAAGAAGAGCCTTAGTAAAAGGCTTCCTGAAGGGAAATATGTAACTCTGTGAGATGAATTAACAGAACACAGAGCAGTTTCTCAGAAGGCTTCTTTCCAGTTTGGAACGGAAGATATTTCCTTTTTCACCATAGCCCTCTATGGGCTCCAAATATCACTTTGCAAATTCCATAAGAACAGTCTTAGCGAAAGGTTTCTTGAGGGGAAAGTTCTAACTCTGTGAAATGAAATAGCAGAACACAAAACAGATTCTGAGAAAGCTTCTTTACACTTTTTAACAGAGGATATTTCCTTTTTCACCATAGCCCTCTATGGCCTTCCAAATACCACTTTGCATATTCCACAACAACAGTCTTAGCGAAAGTCTTCTTGAGGGGAAACTGTAACTCTGTGAGATGACTTAACAAAACACAAAGCAGTTTCTCAGAAAGCTTCTTTCCGATTTTTAACAAAAGGTATTTCCTTTTTCACCATAGCCCTCTTTATGCTTCCAATTATCACTTTGCAAATTCCACAAGAACATTCTTATCGAAAGGCTTCTTGAGAGGAAAGACGTAACTCTGTGAGATGAATTACCAGAACACCACGCAGTTTCTCAGGGTGCTTCTTTTCAGTTTTTCACTGAAGATATTTCCTTTTTCACCATTGCCCTCTATGGGCTTCCAAATATCACTTTCCAAATTCCCCAAGAAGAGTCTTAGCGAAAGGCTTCTGGAAGGGAAAGCTGTAAGCCTGTGAGATCAATTAACAGAACACAAAGCAGTTTCTCAGAAAGTTTCTTTCCAATTTTTAACGGAAGATTCTTCCTTTTTCACCATATCCCTCTATGGGCTTAAAAATATCACTTTACAAATTCCACAAGAAGAGTCTTATCGCACGGCTTCCTGAGGTGAAAGATGTAACTGTGAGAGATGAATTAAGGGAACACAACGCAGTTTCTCAGAAAGCTTCTTTCCAGTTTTTAACTGAAGATATTTCCTTTTTCACCATAGCCTCTATGGGCTTCGAAATCTCACTTTGCAACTTCCAATAGAACAGTCTTAGGAAAAGGCTTCTTGAGGGGCAAGCTGTAACTCTGTGAGATGAATTAACAGAACACAAGGCAGTTTCTCAGAAGGCTCCTTTCCAGTTTTTAACGGAAGACATTTCCATTTTCAACATAGCCCTCTATGGGTTTCAAATATCACTTTGCAAATTCCACAAGAACAGTCTTATCGAAAGGCTTTTTGAGGGGAAAGCTGTAACTCTGTGAGATAAATTAAGAAAACACAACTCAGTTTCTCAGAAAGCTTCTTTCCCGTTTTTAAGTGAAGATATTTCCTTTTTCACCATAACCCTGTATGGGCTTCCAAATATCACTTTGCCAATTCCACAAGAACAGTCTTAGCGAACGTCTTCTTGAGGGGAAAGCTGTAACACTGTGAGATGAATTAACAGAACACAAAGCAGTTTCTCAGAATGCTTCTTTCCAGTTTTTTATGGAAAATATTCCCTTTTACAACATAGCCCTCCATGGGCTTCCAAATATCCCTTTGCAAATACTACAAGAACACTCTTATCGAAAGTCTTCTTGAGAGAAATCTGTAACACTGTGAGATGAATTAGCAGAACACAATGTAGTTTCTCAGAAAGCTTATTTCCGGTTTTAAATGGAAGATATTACTTTTTTCACCATAGCCCTCTATGGGCTTCAAATATCACTTTGCCAATTCCACAAGAACAGCCTTAGCGAAAGGCTTCTTGAAGGGAAAGATATAACTCTGTGAGATGAATTAACAGAACACAGACCGGTTTCTCAGAAAGCTTCTTTCCAGTTTTGAACGGAAGATATTTCCTTTTTCACCATAGCCCTCTATGGGCTTCCAAATATCCCTTTGCCAATTCCACAAGAACAGCCTTAGCGAAAGGCTTCTTGAAGGGAAAGATGTAACTCTGTGAGATGAAATAACAGAACATAGAGCAGTTTCTCAGAAAGCTTCTTTCCATTTTTGAACGGAAGATATTTCCTTTTTCACCGTAGCCCTCTATGGGCTTCGAAATACAACATTGCCAATCCCACAAGAACAGCCTTAGTGAAAGGCTTCTTGAAGGGAAAGATGTAACTCTGTGAGATGAATTAACAGAACACAGAGCAGTTTCTCAGAAAGCTTCTTTCCAGGTTTTATCGGAAGAGATTTCCTATTTCATCATAGCCCTCTCTGGGCTTCAAAATATCACTTTGCCAATTCCACAAGAACAGCCTTTGCGAAAGGCTTCTTGAAGGGAAAGATGTAACTCTGTGAGATGAATTAACAGAACACAGAGCAGTTTCTCAGAAAGATCCCTTCCAGTTTTGAACGGAAGATATTTCCTTTTTCACCATAGCCCTCTATGGGCTTCCAAATATCCCTTTGCCAATTCCACAAGAACAGCCTTAGCGAAAGGCTTCTTGAAGGGAAAGATGTAATTCTGTGAGATGAGTTAACAGAACACAGAGCAGTTTCTCAGAAAGCTTCTTTCCAGTTTTGAACGGAAGATATTTCCTTTGTCACCATAGCCCTCTATGGGCTTCCAAATATAACTTTGCCAATGCCACAAGAACAGCCTTAGCGAAAGGCTTCCTGAAGGGAAAGATGTAAGTCTGTGAGATGAATTAACAAAACACAGAGAAGTTTCTCAGAAAGCTTCTTTCCAGTTTTGAAAGGAAGATACTTCCTTTTTCACCATAGCCCTCTATGGGCTTCCAAATATCCCTTTGCCAATTCCACAGGAACAGTCTTAGCGAAAGTCTTCTTGAAGGGAAAGATGTAACTCTGTGAGATGAATTAACAGAACACAGAGCAGTTTCTCAGAAAGTTTCTTTCCAATTTTGAACGGAAGATATTTCCTTTTTCACCATAGCCCTCTATGGGCTTCCAAATATCCCTCTGCCAATTCCACAAAAACAGCCTTAGAGAAAGGCTTCTTGAAGGGAAAGATGTAACTCTGTGAGATGAATTAACAGAACACAGAGCAGTTTCTATGAAAGCTTCTTTCCAGTTTTGAACGGAAGATATTTCCTTTTTCACCGTAGCCCTCTATGGGCTTCCAAATATCACTTTGCCAATTCCACAAGAACAGCCTTAGCGAAAGGCTTCTTGAAGGGAAAGATGTAACTCTGTGAGATGAATTAACAGAACACAGAGCAGATTCTCAGAAAGCTCCTTCCAGTTTTGAACGGAAGATAGTTCCTTTTTCACCATAGCCCTCTATGGTCTTCCAAATATCCCTTTGCCAATTCCACAAGAACAGCCTTAGCGAAAGGCTTCTTGAAGGGAAAGATGTAACTCTGTGAGATGAATTAACAGAACACAGAGCAGTCTCTCAGAAAGCTTCTTTCCAGTTTTGAACGGAAGATATTTCCTTTTTCAAAACAGCCCTCTATGGGCTTCCAAATATCCCATTGCCAATTCCACATAAACAGCCTTAGAGAAAGGCTTCTTGAAGGGAAAGATGTAACTCTGTGAGATGAATTAACAGAACACAGAGCAGTTTCTCAGAAAGCTTCTTTCCAGTTTTGAACGGAAGATATTTCCTTTTTCAACATGGCCCTCTATGAACTTCCAAATATCACTTTGCCAATTCCACAAGAAGAGCCTTAGTAAAAGGCTTCCTGAAGGGAAATATGTAACTCTGTGAGATGAATTAACAGAACACAGAGCAGTTTCTCAGAAGGCTTCTTTCCAGTTTGGAACGGAAGATATTTCCTTTTTCACCATAGCCCTCTATGGGCTCCAAATATCACTTTGCAAATTCCATAAGAACAGTCTTAGCGAAAGGTTTCTTGAGGGGAAAGTTCTAACTCTGTGAAATGAAATAGCAGAACACAAAACAGATTCTGAGAAAGCTTCTTTACACTTTTTAACAGAGGATATTTCCTTTTTCACCATAGCCCTCTATGGCCTTCCAAATACCACTTTGCAAATTCCACAACAACAGTCTTAGCGAAAGTCTTCTTGAGGGGAAACTGTAACTCTGTGAGATGACTTAACAAAACACAAAGCAGTTTCTCAGAAAGCTTCTTTCCGATTTTTAACAAAAGGTATTTCCTTTTTCACCATAGCCCTCTTTATGCTTCCAATTATCACTTTGCAAATTCCACAAGAACATTCTTATCGAAAGGCTTCTTGAGAGGAAAGACGTAACTCTGTGAGATGAATTACCAGAACACCACGCAGTTTCTCAGAGTGCTTCTTTTCAGTTTTTCACTGAAGATATTTCCTTTTTCACCATTGCCCTCTATGGGCTTCCAAATATCACTTTCCAAATTCCCCAAGAAGAGTCTTAGCGAAAGGCTTCTGGAAGGGAAAGCTGTAAGCCTGTGAGATCAATTAACAGAACACAAAGCAGTTTCTCAGAAAGTTTCTTTCCAATTTTTAACGGAAGATTCTTCCTTTTTCACCATATCCCTCTATGGGCTTAAAAATATCACTTTACAAATTCCACAAGAAGAGTCTTATCGCACGGCTTCCTGAGGTGAAAGATGTAACTGTGAGAGATGAATTAAGGGAACACAACGCAGTTTCTCAGAAAGCTTCTTTCCAGTTTTTAACTGAAGATATTTCCTTTTTCACCATAGCCTCTATGGGCTTCGAAATCTCACTTTGCAACTTCCAATAGAACAGTCTTAGGAAAAGGCTTCTTGAGGGGCAAGCTGTAACTCTGTGAGATGAATTAACAGAACACAAGGCAGTTTCTCAGAAGGCTCCTTTCCAGTTTTTAACGGAAGACATTTCCATTTTCAACATAGCCCTCTATGGGTTTCAAATATCACTTTGCAAATTCCACAAGAACAGTCTTATCGAAAGGCTTTTTGAGGGGAAAGCTGTAACTCTGTGAGATAAATTAAGAAAACACAACTCAGTTTCTCAGAAAGCTTCTTTCCCGTTTTTAAGTGAAGATATTTCCTTTTTCACCATAACCCTGTATGGGCTTCCAAATATCACTTTGCCAATTCCACAAGAACAGTCTTAGCGAACGTCTTCTAGAGGGGAAAGCTGTAACACTGTGAGATGAATTAACAGAACACAAAGCAGTTTCTCAGAATGCTTCTTTCCAGTTTTTTATGGAAAATATTCCCTTTTACAACATAGCCCTCCATGGGCTTCCAAATATCCCTTTGCAAATACTACAAGAACACGCTTATCGAAAGTCTTCTTGAGAGAAATCTGTAACACTGTGAGATGAATTAGCAGAACACAATGTAGTTTCTCAGAAAGCTTATTTCCAGTTTTAAATGGAAGATATTACTTTTTTCACCATAGCCCTCTATGGGCTTCAAATATCACTTTGCCAATTCCACAAGAACAGCCTTAGCGAAAGGCTTCTTGAAGGGAAAGATATAACTCTGTGAGATGAATTAACAGAACACAGACCGGTTTCTCAGAAAGCTTCTTTCCAGTTTTGAACGGAAGATATTTCCTTTTTCACCATAGCCCTCTATGGGCTTCCAAATATCCCTCTGCCAATTCCACAAAAACAGCCTTAGAGAAAGGCTTCTTGAAGGGAAAGATGTAACTCTGTGAGATGAATTAACAGAACACAGAGCAGTTTCTATGAAAGCTTCTTTCCAGTTTTGAACGGAAGATATTTCCTTTTTCACCGTAGCCCTCTATGGGCTTCCAAATATCACTTTGCCAATTCCACAAGAACAGCCTTAGCGAAAGGCTTCTTGAAGGGAAAGATGTAACTCTGTGAGATGAATTAACAGAACACAGAGCAGATTCTCAGAAAGCTCCTTCCAGTTTTGAACGGAAGATAGTTCCTTTTTCACCATAGCCCTCTATGGGCTTCCAAATATCCCTTTGCCAATTCCACAAGAACAGCCTTAGCGAAAGGCTTCTTGAAGGGAAAGATGTAACTCTGTGAGATGAATTAACAGAACACAGAGCAGTCTCTCAGAAAGCTTCTTTCCAGTTTGGAACGGAAGATATTTCCTTTTTCACCATAGCCCTCTATGGGCTCCAAATATCACTTTGCAAATTCCATAAGAACAGTCTTAGCGAAAGGTTTCTTGAGGGGAAAGTTCTAACTCTGTGAAATGAAATAGCAGAACACAAAACAGATTCTGAGAAAGCTTCTTTACACTTTTTAACAGAGGATATTTCCTTTTTCACCATAGCCCTCTATGGCCTTCCAAATACCACTTTGCAAATTCCACAACAACAGTCTTAGCGAAAGTCTTCTTGAGGGGAAACTGTAACTCTGTGAGATGACTTAACAAAACACAAAGCAGTTTCTCAGAAAGCTTCTTTCCGATTTTTAACAAAAGGTATTTCCTTTTTCACCATAGCCCTCTTTATGCTTCCAATTATCACTTTGCAAATTCCACAAGAACATTCTTATCGAAAGGCTTCTTGAGAGGAAAGACGTAACTCTGTGAGATGAATTACCAGAACACCACGCAGTTTCTCAGAGTGCTTCTTTTCAGTTTTTCACTGAAGATATTTCCTTTTTCACCATTGCCCTCTATGGGCTTCCAAATATCACTTTCCAAATTCCCCAAGAAGAGTCTTAGCGAAAGGCTTCTGGAAGGGAAAGCTGTAAGCCTGTGAGATCAATTAACAGAACACAAAGCAGTTTCTCAGAAAGTTTCTTTCCAATTTTTAACGGAAGATTCTTCCTTTTTCACCATATCCCTCTATGGGCTTAAAAATATCACTTTACAAATTCCACAAGAAGAGTCTTATCGCACGGCTTCCTGAGGTGAAAGATGTAACTGTGAGAGATGAATTAAGGGAACACAACGCAGTTTCTCAGAAAGCTTCTTTCCAGTTTTTAACTGAAGATATTTCCTTTTTCACCATAGCCTCTATGGGCTTCGAAATCTCACTTTGCAACTTCCAATAGAACAGTCTTAGGAAAAGGCTTCTTGAGGGGCAAGCTGTAACTCTGTGAGATGAATTAACAGAACACAAGGCAGTTTCTCAGAAGGCTCCTTTCCAGTTTTTAACGGAAGACATTTCCATTTTCAACATAGCCCTCTATGGGTTTCAAATATCACTTTGCAAATTCCACAAGAACAGTCTTATCGAAAGGCTTTTTGAGGGGAAAGCTGTAACTCTGTGAGATAAATTAAGAAAACACAACTCAGTTTCTCAGAAAGCTTCTTTCCCGTTTTTAAGTGAAGATATTTCCTTTTTCACCATAACCCTGTATGGGCTTCCAAATATCACTTTGCCAATTCCACAAGAACAGTCTTAGCGAACGTCTTCTTGAGGGGAAAGCTGTAACACTGTGAGATGAATTAACAGAACACAAAGCAGTTTCTCAGAATGCTTCTTTCCAGTTTTTTATGGAAAATATTCCCTTTTACAACATAGCCCTCCATGGGCTTCCAAATATCCCTTTGCAAATACTACAAGAACACTCTTATCGAAAGTCTTCTTGAGAGAAATCTGTAACACTGTGAGATGAATTAGCAGAACACAATGTAGTTTCTCAGAAAGCTTATTTCCAGTTTTAAATGGAAGATATTACTTTTTTCACCATAGCCCTCTATGGGCTTCAAATATCACTTTGCCAATTCCACAAGAACAGCCTTAGCGAAAGGCTTCTTGAAGGGAAAGATATAACTCTGTGAGATGAATTAACAGAACACAGACCGGTTTCTCAGAAAGCTTCTTTCCAGTTTTGAACGGAAGATATTTCCTTTTTCACCATAGCCCTCTATGGGCTTCCAAATATCCCTTTGCCAATTCCACAAGAACAGCCTTAGCGAAAGGCTTCTTGAAGGGAAAGATGTAACTCTGTGAGATGAAATAACAGAACATAGAGCAGTTTCTCAGAAAGCTTCTTTCCAGTTTTGAACGGAAGATATTTCCTTTTTCACCGTAGCCCTCTATGGGCTTCGAAATACAACATTGCCAATCCCACAAGAACAGCCTTAGTGAAAGGCTTCTTGAAGGGAAAGATGTAACTCTGTGAGATGAATTAACAGAACACAGAGCAGTTTCTCAGAAAGCTTCTTTCCAGGTTTTATCGGAAGAGATTTCCTATTTCATCATAGCCCTCTCTGGGCTTCAAAATATCACTTTGCCAATTCCACAAGAACAGCCTTTGCGAAAGGCTTCTTGAAGGGAAAGATGTAACTCTGTGAGATGAATTAACAGAACACAGAGCAGTTTCTCAGAAAGATCCCTTCCAGTTTTGAACGGAAGATATTTCCTTTTTCACCATAGCCCTCTATGGGCTTCCAAATATCTCTTTGCCAATTCCACAAGAACAGCCTTAGCGAAAGGCTTCTTGAAGGGAAAGATGTAATTCTGTGAGATGAGTTAACAGAACACAGAGCAGTTTCTCAGAAAGCTTCTTTCCAGTTTTGAACGGAAGATATTTCCTTTGTCACCATAGCCCTCTATGGGCTTCCAAATATCCCTTTGCCAATGCCACAAGAACAGCCTTAGCGAAAGGCTTCCTGAAGGGAAAGATGTAAGTCTGTGAGATGAATTAACAGAACACAGAGAAGTTTCTCAGAAAGCTTCTTTCCAGTTTTGAAAGGAAGATACTTCCTTTTTCACCATAGCCCTCTATGGGCTTCCAAATATCCCTTTGCCAATTCTACAGGAACAGTCTTAGCGAAAGTCTTCTTGAAGGTAAAGATGTAACTCTGTGAGATGAATTAACAGAACACAGAGCAGTTTCTCAGAAAGTTTCTTTCCAGTTTTGAACGGAAGATATTTCCTTTTTCACCATAGCCCTCTATGGGCTTCCAAATATCCCTCTGCCAATTCCACAAAAACAGCCTTAGAGAAAAGCTTCTTGAAGGGAAAGATGTAACTCTGTGAGATGAATTAACAGAACACAGAGCAGTTTCTATGAAAGCTTCTTTCCAGTTTTGAACGGAAGATATTTCCTTTTTCACCGTAGCCCTCTATGGGCTTCCAAATATCACTTTGCCAATTCCACAAGAACAGCCTTAGCGAAAGGCTTCTTGAAGGGAAAGATGTAACTCTGTGAGATGAATTAACAGAACACAGAGCAGATTCTCAGAAAGCTCCTTCCAGTTTTGAACGGAAGATAGTTCCTTTTTCACCATAGCCCTCTATGGGCTTCCAAATATCCCTTTGCCAATTCCACAAGAACAGCCTTAGCGAAAGGCTTCTTGAAGGGAAAGATGTAACTCTGTGAGATGAATTAACAGAACACAGAGCAGTTTCTCAGAAAGCTTCTTTCCAGTTTTGAACGGAAGATATTTCCTTTTTCACCATAGCCCTCTATGGGCTTCCAAATATCCCATTGCCAATTCCACATAAACAGCCTTAGAGAAAGGCTTCTTGAAGGGAAAGATGTAACTCTGTGAGATGAATTAACAGAACACAGAGCAGTTTCTCAGAAAGCTTCTTTCCAGTTTTGAACGGAAGATATTTCCTTTTTCAACATGGCCCTCTATGAACTTCCAAATATCACTTTGCCAATTCCACAAGAAGAGCCTTAGTAAAAGGCTTCCTGAAGGGAAATATGTAACTCTGTGAGATGAATTAACAGAACACAGAGCAGTTTCTCAGAAGGCTTCTTTCCAGTTTGGAACGGAAGATATTTCCTTTTTCACCATAGCCCTCTATGGGCTCCAAATATCACTTTGCAAATTCCATAAGAACAGTCTTAGCGAAAGGTTTCTTGAGGGGAAAGTTCTAACTCTGTGAAATGAAATAGCAGAACACAAAACAGATTCTGAGAAAGCTTCTTTACACTTTTTAACAGAGGATATTTCCTTTTTCACCATAGCCCTCTATGGCCTTCCAAATACCACTTTGCAAATTCCACAACAACAGTCTTAGCGAAAGTCTTCTTGAGGGGAAACTGTAACTCTGTGAGATGACTTAACAAAACACAAAGCAGTTTCTCAGAAAGCTTCTTTCCGATTTTTAACAAAAGGTATTTCCTTTTTCACCATAGCCCTCTTTATGCTTCCAATTATCACTTTGCAAATTCCACAAGAACATTCTTATCGAAAGGCTTCTTGAGAGGAAAGACGTAACTCTGTGAGATGAATTACCAGAACACCACGCAGTTTCTCAGGGTGCTTCTTTTCAGTTTTTCACTGAAGATATTTCCTTTTTCACCATTGCCCTCTATGGGCTTCCAAATATCACTTTCCAAATTCCCCAAGAAGAGTCTTAGCGAAAGGCTTCTGGAAGGGAAAGCTGTAAGCCTGTGAGATCAATTAACAGAACACAAAGCAGTTTCTCAGAAAGTTTCTTTCCAATTTTTAACGGAAGATTCTTCCTTTTTCACCATATCCCTCTATGGGCTTAAAAATATCACTTTACAAATTCCACAAGAAGAGTCTTATCGCACGGCTTCCTGAGGTGAAAGATGTAACTGTGAGAGATGAATTAAGGGAACACAACGCAGTTTCTCAGAAAGCTTCTTTCCAGTTTTTAACTGAAGATATTTCCTTTTTCACCATAGCCTCTATGGGCTTCGAAATCTCACTTTGCAACTTCCAATAGAACAGTCTTAGGAAAAGGCTTCTTGAGGGGCAAGCTGTAACTCTGTGAGATGAATTAACAGAACACAAGGCAGTTTCTCAGAAGGCTCCTTTCCAGTTTTTAACGGAAGACATTTCCATTTTCAACATAGCCCTCTATGGGTTTCAAATATCACTTTGCAAATTCCACAAGAACAGTCTTATCGAAAGGCTTTTTGAGGGGAAAGCTGTAACTCTGTGAGATAAATTAAGAAAACACAACTCAGTTTCTCAGAAAGCTTCTTTCCCGTTTTTAAGTGAAGATATTTCCTTTTTCACCATAACCCTGTATGGGCTTCCAAATATCACTTTGCCAATTCCACAAGAACAGTCTTAGCGAACGTCTTCTAGAGGGGAAAGCTGTAACACTGTGAGATGAATTAACAGAACACAAAGCAGTTTCTCAGAATGCTTCTTTCCAGTTTTTTATGGAAAATATTCCCTTTTACAACATTGCCCTCCATGGGCTTCCAAATATCCCTTTGCAAATACTACAAGAACACTCTTATCGAAAGTCTTCTTGAGAGAAATCTGTAACACTGTGAGATGAATTAGCAGAACACAATGTAGTTTCTCAGAAAGCTTATTTCCGGTTTTAAATGGAAGATATTACTTTTTTCACCATAGCCCTCTATGGGCTTCAAATATCACTTTGCCAATTCCACAAGAACAGCCTTAGCGAAAGGCTTCTTGAAGGGAAAGATATAACTCTGTGAGATGAATTAACAGAACACAGACCGGTTTCTCAGAAAGCTTCTTTCCAGTTTTGAACGGAAGATATTTCCTTTTTCACCATAGCCCTCTATGGGCTTCCAAATATCCCTTTGCCAATTCCACAAGAACAGCCTTAGCGAAAGGCTTCTTGAAGGGAAAGATGTAACTCTGTGAGATGAAATAACAGAACATAGAGCAGTTTCTCAGAAAGCTTCTTTCCAGTTTTGAACGGAAGATATTTCCTTTTTCACCATAGCCCTCTATGGGCTTCGAAATACAACATTGCCAATCCCACAAGAACAGCCTTAGTGAAAGGCTTCTTGAAGGGAAAGATGTAACTCTGTGAGATGAATTAACAGAACACAGAGCAGTTTCTCAGAAAGCTTCTTTCCAGGTTTTATCGGAAGAGATTTCCTATTTCATCATAGCCCTCTCTGGGCTTCAAAATATCACTTTGCCAATTCCACAAGAACAGCCTTTGCGAAAGGCTTCTTGAAGGGAAAGATGTAACTCTGTGAGATGAATTAACAGAACACAGAGCAGTTTCTCAGAAAGATCCCTTCCAGTTTTGAACGGAAGATATTTCCTTTTTCACCATAGCCCTCTATGGGCTTCCAAATATCCCTTTGCCAATTCCACAAGAACAGCCTTAGCGAAAGGCTTCTTGAAGGGAAAGATGTAATTCTGTGAGATGAGTTAACAGAACACAGAGCAGTTTCTCAGAAAGCTTCTTTCCAGTTTTGAACGGAAGATATTTCCTTTGTCACCATAGCCCTCTATGGGCTTCCAAATATCCCTTTGCCAATGCCACAAGAACAGCCTTAGCGAAAGGCTTCCTGAAGGGAAAGATGTAAGTCTGTGAGATGAATTAACAGAACACAGAGAAGTTTCTCAGAAAGCTTCTTTCCAGTTTTGAAAGGAAGATACTTCCTTTTTCACCATAGCCCTCTATGGGCTTCCAAATATCCCTTTGCCAATTCTACAGGAACAGTCTTAGCGAAAGTCTTCTTGAAGGGAAAGATGTAACTCTGTGAGATGAATTAACAGAACACAGAGCAGTTTCTCAGAAAGTTTCTTTCCAGTTTTGAACGGAAGATATTTCCTTTTTCACCATAGCCCTCTATGGGCTTCCAAATATCCCTCTGCCAATTCCACAAAAACAGCCTTAGAGAAAGGCTTCTTGAAGGGAAAGATGTAACTCTGTGAGATGAATTAACAGAACACAGACCGGTTTCTCAGAAAGCTTCTTTCCAGTTTTGAACGGAAGATATTTCCTTTTTCACCGTAGCCCTCTATGGGCTTCCAAATATCACTTTGCCAATTCCACAAGAACAGCCTTAGCGAAAGGCTTCTTGAAGGGAAAGATGTAACTCTGTGAGATGAATTAACAGAACACAGAGCAGATTCTCAGAAAGCTCCTTCCAGTTTTGATCGGAAGATATTTCCTTTTTCACCATAGCCCTCTATGGGCTTCCAAATATCCCTTTGCCAATTCCACAAAAACAGCCTTAGAGAAAGGCTTCTTGAAGGGAAAGATGTAACTCGGTGAGATGAATTAACAGAACACAGAGCAGTTTCTCAGAAAGCTTCTTTCCAGTTTTGAACGGAAGATATTTCCTTTTTCAACATGGCCCTCTATGAACTTCCAAATATCACTTTGCCAATTCCACAAGAAGAGCCTTAGTAAAAGGCTTCCTGAAGGGAAATATGTAACTCTGTGAGATGAATTAACAGAACACAGAGCAGTTTCTCAGAAGGCTTCTTTCCAGTTTGGAACGGAAGATATTTCCTTTTTCACCATAGCCCTCTATGGGCTCCAAATATCACTTTGCAAATTCCATAAGAACAGTCTTAGCGAAAGGTTTCTTGAGGGGAAAGTTCTAACTCTGTGAAATGAAATAGCAGAACACAAAACAGATTCTGAGAAAGCTTCTTTACACTTTTTAACAGAGGATATTTCCTTTTTCACCATAGCCCTCTATGGCCTTCCAAATACCACTTTGCAAATTCCACAACAACAGTCTTAGCGAAAGTCTTCTTGAGGGGAAACTGTAACTCTGTGAGATGACTTAACAAAACACAAAGCAGTTTCTCAGAAAGCTTCTTTCCGATTTTTAACAAAAGGTATTTCCTTTTTCACCATAGCCCTCTTTATGCTTCCAATTATCACTTTGCAAATTCCACAAGAACATTCTTATCGAAAGGCTTCTTGAGAGGAAAGACGTAACTCTGTGAGATGAATTACCAGAACACCACGCAGTTTCTCAGAGTGCTTCTTTTCAGTTTTTCACTGAAGATATTTCCTTTTTCACCATTGCCCTCTATGGGCTTCCAAATATCACTTTCCAAATTCCCCAAGAAGAGTCTTAGCGAAAGGCTTCTGGAAGGGAAAGCTGTAAGCCTGTGAGATCAATTAACAGAACACAAAGCAGTTTCTCAGAAAGTTTCTTTCCAATTTTTAACGGAAGATTCTTCCTTTTTCACCATATCCCTCTATGGGCTTAAAAATATCACTTTACAAATTCCACAAGAAGAGTCTTATCGCACGGCTTCCTGAGGTGAAAGATGTAACTGTGAGAGATGAATTAAGGGAACACAACGCAGTTTCTCAGAAAGCTTCTTTCCAGTTTTTAACTGAAGATATTTCCTTTTTCACCATAGCCTCTATGGGCTTCGAAATCTCACTTTGCAACTTCCAATAGAACAGTCTTAGGAAAAGGCTTCTTGAGGGGCAAGCTGTAACTCTGTGAGATGAATTAACAGAACACAAGGCAGTTTCTCAGAAGGCTCCTTTCCAGTTTTTAACGGAAGACATTTCCATTTTCAACATAGCCCTCTATGGGTTTCAAATATCACTTTGCAAATTCCACAAGAACAGTCTTATCGAAAGGCTTTTTGAGGGGAAAGCTGTAACTCTGTGAGATAAATTAAGAAAACACAACTCAGTTTCTCAGAAAGCTTCTTTCCCGTTTTTAAGTGAAGATATTTCCTTTTTCACCATAACCCTGTATGGGCTTCCAAATATCACTTTGCCAATTCCACAAGAACAGTCTTAGCGAACGTCTTCTAGAGGGGAAAGCTGTAACACTGTGAGATGAATTAACAGAACACAAAGCAGTTTCTCAGAATGCTTCTTTCCAGTTTTTTATGGAAAATATTCCCTTTTACAACATTGCCCTCCATGGGCTTCCAAATATCCCTTTGCAAATACTACAAGAACACTCTTATCGAAAGTCTTCTTGAGAGAAATCTGTAACACTGTGAGATGAATTAGCAGAACACAATGTAGTTTCTCAGAAAGCTTATTTCCAGTTTTAAAAGGAAGATATTACTTTTTTCACCATAGCCCTCTATGGGCTTCAAATATCACTTTGCCAATTCCACAAGAACAGCCTTAGCGAAAGGCTTCTTGAAGGGAAAGATATAACTCTGTGAGATGAATTAACAGAACACAGACCGGTTTCTCAGAAAGCTTCTTTCCAGTTTTGAACGGAAGATATTTCCTTTTTCACCATAGCCCTCTATGGGCTTCCAAATATCCCTTTGCCAATTCCACAAGAACAGCCTTAGCGAAAGGCTTCTTGAAGGGAAAGATGTAACTCTGTGAGATGAAATAACAGAACATAGAGCAGTTTCTCAGAAAGCTTCTTTCCAGTTTTGATCGGAAGATATTTCCTTTTTCACCATAGCCCTCTATGGGCTTCCAAATATCCCATTGCCAATTCCACAAAAACAGCCTTAGAGAAAGGCTTCTTGAAGGGAAAGATGTAACTCTGTGAGATGAATTAACAGAACACAGAGCAGTTTCTCAGAAAGCTTCTTTCCAGTTTTGAACGGAAGATATTTCCTTTTTCAACATGGCCCTCTATGAACTTCCAAATATCACTTTGCCAATTCCACAAGAAGAGCCTTAGTAAAAGGCTTCCTGAAGGGAAATATGTAACTCTGTGAGATGAATTAACAGAACACAGAGCAGTTTCTCAGAAGGCTTCTTTCCAGTTTGGAACGGAAGATATTTCCTTTTTCACCATAGCCCTCTATGGGCTCCAAATATCATTTTGCAAATTCCATAAGAACAGTCTTAGCGAAAGGTTTCTTGAGGGGAAAGTTCTAACTCTGTGAAATGAAATAGCAGAACACAAAACAGATTCTGAGAAAGCTTCTTTACACTTTTTAACAGAGGATATTTCCTTTTTCACCATAGCCCTCTATGGCCTTCCAAATACCACTTTGCAAATTCCACAACAACAGTCTTAGCGAAAGTCTTCTTGAGGGGAAACTGTAACTCTGTGAGATGACTTAACAAAACACAAAGCAGTTTCTCAGAAAGCTTCTTTCCGATTTTTAACAAAAGGTATTTCCTTTTTCACCATAGCCCTCTTTATGCTTCCAATTATCACTTTGCAAATTCCACAAGAACATTCTTATCGAAAGGCTTCTTGAGAGGAAAGACGTAACTCTGTGAGATGAATTACCAGAACACCACGCAGTTTCTCAGAGTGCTTCTTTTCAGTTTTTCACTGAAGATATTTCCTTTTTCACCATTGCCCTCTATGGGCTTCCAAATATCACTTTCCAAATTCCCCAAGAAGAGTCTTAGCGAAAGGCTTCTGGAAGGGAAAGCTGTAAGCCTGTGAGATCAATTAACAGAACACAAAGCAGTTTCTCAGAAAGTTTCTTTCCAATTTTTAACGGAAGATTCTTCCTTTTTCACCATATCCCTCTATGGGCTTAAAAATATCACTTTACAAATTCCACAAGAAGAGTCTTATCGCACGGCTTCCTGAGGTGAAAGATGTAACTGTGAGAGATGAATTAAGGGAACACAACGCAGTTTCTCAGAAAGCTTCTTTCCAGTTTTTAACTGAAGATATTTCCTTTTTCACCATAGCCTCTATGGGCTTCGAAATCTCACTTTGCAACTTCCAATAGAACAGTCTTAGGAAAAGGCTTCTTGAGGGGCAAGCTGTAACTCTGTGAGATGAATTAACAGAACACAAGGCAGTTTCTCAGAAGGCTCCTTTCCAGTTTTTAACGGAAGACATTTCCATTTTCAACATAGCCCTCTATGGGTTTCAAATATCACTTTGCAAATTCCACAAGAACAGTCTTATCGAAAGGCTTTTTGAGGGGAAAGCTGTAACTCTGTGAGATAAATTAAGAAAACACAACTCAGTTTCTCAGAAAGCTTCTTTCCCGTTTTTAAGTGAAGATATTTCCTTTTTCACCATAACCCTGTATGGGCTTCCAAATATCACTTTGCCAATTCCACAAGAACAGTCTTAGCGAACGTCTTCTAGAGGGGAAAGCTGTAACACTGTGAGATGAATTAACAGAACACAAAGCAGTTTCTCAGAATGCTTCTTTCCAGTTTTTTATGGAAAATATTCCCTTTTACAACATTGCCCTCCATGGGCTTCCAAATATCCCTTTGCAAATACTACAAGAACACTCTTATCGAAAGTCTTCTTGAGAGAAATCTGTAACACTGTGAGATGAATTAGCAGAACACAATGTAGTTTCTCAGAAAGCTTATTTCCAGTTTTAAAAGGAAGATATTACTTTTTTCACCATAGCCCTCTATGGGCTTCAAATATCACTTTGCCAATTCCACAAGAACAGCCTTAGCGAAAGGCTTCTTGAAGGGAAAGATATAACTCTGTGAGATGAATTAACAGAACACAGACCGGTTTCTCAGAAAGCTTCTTTCCAGTTTTGAACGGAAGATATTTCCTTTTTCACCATAGCCCTCTATGGGCTTCCAAATATCCCTTTGCCAATTCCACAAGAACAGCCTTAGCGAAAGGCTTCTTGAAGGGAAAGATGTAACTCTGTGAGATGAAATAACAGAACATAGAGCAGTTTCTCAGAAAGCTTCTTTCCAGTTTTGAACGGAAGATATTTCCTTTTTCACCGTAGCCCTCTATGGGCTTCGAAATACAACATTGCCAATCCCACAAGAACAGCCTTAGTGAAAGGCTTCTTGAAGGGAAAGATGTAACTCTGTGAGATGAATTAACAGAACACAGAGCAGTTTCTCAGAAAGATCCCTTCCAGTTTTGAACGGAAGATATTTCCTTTTTCACCATAGCCCTCTATGGGCTTCCAAATATCCCTTTGCCAATTCCACAAGAACAGCCTTAGCGAAAGGCTTCTTGAAGGGAAAGATGTAATTCTGTGAGATGAGTTAACAGAACACAGAGCAGTTTCTCAGAAAGCTTCTTTCCAGTTTTGAACGGAAGATATTTCCTTTGTCACCATAGCCCTCTATGGGCTTCCAAATATCCCTTTGCCAATGCCACAAGAACAGCCTTAGCGAAAGGCTTCCTGAAGGGAAAGATGTAAGTCTGTGAGATGAATTAACAGAACACAGAGAAGTTTCTCAGAAAGCTTCTTTCCAGTTTTGAAAGGAAGATACTTCCTTTTTCACCATAGCCCTCTATGGGCTTCCAAATATCCCTTTGCCAATTCTACAGGAACAGTCTTAGCGAAAGTCTTCTTGAAGGGAAAGATGTAACTCTGTGAGATGAATTAACAGAACACAGAGCAGTTTCTCAGAAAGTTTCTTTCCAGTTTTGAACGGAAGATATTTCCTTTTTCACCATAGCCCTCTATGGGCTTCCAAATATCCCTCTGCCAATTCCACAAAAACAGCCTTAGAGAAAGGCTTCTTGAAGGGAAAGATGTAACTCTGTGAGATGAATTAACAGAACACGGAGCAGTTTCTATGAAAGCTTCTTTCCAGTTTTGAACGGAAGATATTTCCTTTTTCACCGTAGCCCTCTATGGGCTTCCAAATATCACTTTGCCAATTCCACAAGAACAGCCTTAGCGAAAGGCTTCTTGAAGGGAAAGATGTAACTCTGTGAGATGAATTAACAGAACACAGAGCAGATTCTCAGAAAGCTCCTTCCAGTTTTGAACGGAAGATAGTTCCTTTTTCACCATAGCCCTCTATGGGCTTCCAAATATCCCTTTGCCAATTCCACAAGAACAGCCTTAGCGAAAGGCTTCTTGAAGGGAAAGATGTAACTCTGTGAGATGAATTAACAGAACACAGAGCAGTTTCTCAGAAAGCTTCTTTCCAGTTTTGAACGGAAGATATTTCCTTTTTCACCATAGCCCTCTATGGGCTTCCAAATATCCCATTGCCAATTCCACATAAACAGCCTTAGAGAAAGGCTTCTTGAAGGGAAAGATGTAACTCTGTGAGATGAATTAACAGAACACAGAGCAGTTTCTCAGAAAGCTTCTTTCCAGTTTTGAACGGAAGATATTTCCTTTTTCAACATGGCCCTCTATGAACTTCCAAATATCACTTTGCCAATTCCACAAGAAGAGCCTTAGTAAAAGGCTTCCTGAAGGGAAATATGTAACTCTGTGAGATGAATTAACAGAACACAGAGCAGTTTCTCAGAAGGCTTCTTTCCAGTTTGGAACGGAAGATATTTCCTTTTTCACCATAGCCCTCTATGGGCTCCAAATATCACTTTGCAAATTCCATAAGAACAGTCTTAGCGAAAGGTTTCTTGAGGGGAAAGTTCTAACTCTGTGAAATGAAATAGCAGAACACAAAACAGATTCTGAGAAAGCTTCTTTACACTTTTTAACAGAGGATATTTCCTTTTTCACCATAGCCCTCTATGGCCTTCCAAATACCACTTTGCAAATTCCACAACAACAGTCTTAGCGAAAGTCTTCTTGAGGGGAAACTGTAACTCTGTGAGATGACTTAACAAAACACAAAGCAGTTTCTCAGAAAGCTTCTTTCCGATTTTTAACAAAAGGTATTTCCTTTTTCACCATAGCCCTCTTTATGCTTCCAATTATCACTTTGCAAATTCCACAAGAACATTCTTATCGAAAGGCTTCTTGAGAGGAAAGACGTAACTCTGTGAGATGAATTACCAGAACACCACGCAGTTTCTCAGAGTGCTTCTTTTCAGTTTTTCACTGAAGATATTTCCTTTTTCACCATTGCCCTCTATGGGCTTCCAAATATCACTTTCCAAATTCCCCAAGAAGAGTCTTAGCGAAAGGCTTCTGGAAGGGAAAGCTGTAAGCCTGTGAGATCAATTAACAGAACACAAAGCAGTTTCTCAGAAAGTTTCTTTCCAATTTTTAACGGAAGATTCTTCCTTTTTCACCATATCCCTCTATGGGCTTAAAAATATCACTTTACAAATTCCACAAGAAGAGTCTTATCGCACGGCTTCCTGAGGTGAAAGATGTAACTGTGAGAGATGAATTAAGGGAACACAACGCAGTTTCTCAGAAAGCTTCTTTCCAGTTTTTAACTGAAGATATTTCCTTTTTCACCATAGCCTCTATGGGCTTCGAAATCTCACTTTGCAACTTCCAATAGAAGAGTCTTAGGAAAAGGCTTCTTGAGGGGCAAGCTGTAACTCTGTGAGATGAATTAACAGAACACAAGGCAGTTTCTCAGAAGGCTCCTTTCCAGTTTTTAACGGAAGACATTTCCATTTTCAACATAGCCCTCTATGGGTTTCAAATATCACTTTGCAAATTCCACAAGAACAGTCTTATCGAAAGGCTTTTTGAGGGGAAAGCTGTAACTCTGTGAGATAAATTAAGAAAACACAACTCAGTTTCTCAGAAAGCTTCTTTCCCGTTTTTAAGTGAAGATATTTCCTTTTTCACCATAACCCTGTATGGGCTTCCAAATATCACTTTGCCAATTCCACAAGAACAGTCTTAGCGAACGTCTTCTAGAGGGGAAAGCTGTAACACTGTGAGATGAATTAACAGAACACAAAGCAGTTTCTCAGAATGCTTCTTTCCAGTTTTTTATGGAAAATATTCCCTTTTACAACATTGCCCTCCATGGGCTTCCAAATATCCCTTTGCAAATACTACAAGAACACTCTTATCGAAAGTCTTCTTGAGAGAAATCTGTAACACTGTGAGATGAATTAGCAGAACACAATGTAGTTTCTCAGAAAGCTTATTTCCAGTTTTAAAAGGAAGATATTACTTTTTTCACCATAGCCCTCTATGGGCTTCAAATATCACTTTGCCAATTCCACAAGAACAGCCTTAGCGAAAGGCTTCTTGAAGGGAAAGATATAACTCTGTGAGATGAATTAACAGAACACAGACCGGTTTCTCAGAAAGCTTCTTTCCAGTTTTGAACGGAAGATATTTCCTTTTTCACCATAGCCCTCTATGGGCTTCCAAATATCCCTTTGCCAATTCCACAAGAACAGCCTTAGCGAAAGGCTTCTTGAAGGGAAAGATGTAACTCTGTGAGATGAAATAACAGAACATAGAGCAGTTTCTCAGAAAGCTTCTTTCCAGTTTTGATCGGAAGATATTTCCTTTTTCACCATAGCCCTCTATGGGCTTCCAAATATCCCATTGCCAATTCCACAAAAACAGCCTTAGAGAAAGGCTTCTTGAAGGGAAAGATGTAACTCTGTGAGATGAATTAACAGAACACAGAGCAGTTTCTCAGAAAGCTTCTTTCCAGTTTTGAACGGAAGATATTTCCTTTTTCAACATGGCCCTCTATGAACTTCCAAATATCACTTTGCCAATTCCACAAGAAGAGCCTTAGTAAAAGGCTTCCTGAAGGGAAATATGTAACTCTGTGAGATGAATTAACAGAACACAGAGCAGTTTCTCAGAAGGCTTCTTTCCAGTTTGGAACGGAAGATATTTCCTTT
Source organism: Chlorocebus sabaeus (assembly GCF_047675955.1). Taxonomy (NCBI): domain Eukaryota; kingdom Metazoa; phylum Chordata; class Mammalia; order Primates; family Cercopithecidae; genus Chlorocebus; species Chlorocebus sabaeus. The sequence continues at coordinate 22,790 of NW_027327927.1, read as the reverse complement.
TTCACCATAGCCCTCTATGGGCTCCAAATATCACTTTGCAAATTCCATAAGAACAGTCTTAGCGAAAGGTTTCTTGAGGGGAAAGTTCTAACTCTGTGAAATGAAATAGCAGAACACAAAACAGATTCTGAGAAAGCTTCTTTACACTTTTTAACAGAGGATATTTCCTTTTTCACCATAGCCCTCTATGGCCTTCCAAATACCACTTTGCAAATTCCACAACAACAGTCTTAGCGAAAGTCTTCTTGAGGGGAAACTGTAACTCTGTGAGATGACTTAACAAAACACAAAGCAGTTTCTCAGAAAGCTTCTTTCCGATTTTTAACAAAAGGTATTTCCTTTTTCACCATAGCCCTCTTTATGCTTCCAATTATCACTTTGCAAATTCCACAAGAACATTCTTATCGAAAGGCTTCTTGAGAGGAAAGACGTAACTCTGTGAGATGAATTACCAGAACACCACGCAGTTTCTCAGAGTGCTTCTTTTCAGTTTTTCACTGAAGATATTTCCTTTTTCACCATTGCCCTCTATGGGCTTCCAAATATCACTTTCCAAATTCCCCAAGAAGAGTCTTAGCGAAAGGCTTCTGGAAGGGAAAGCTGTAAGCCTGTGAGATCAATTAACAGAACACAAAGCAGTTTCTCAGAAAGTTTCTTTCCAATTTTTAACGGAAGATTCTTCCTTTTTCACCATATCCCTCTATGGGCTTAAAAATATCACTTTACAAATTCCACAAGAAGAGTCTTATCGCACGGCTTCCTGAGGTGAAAGATGTAACTGTGAGAGATGAATTAAGGGAACACAACGCAGTTTCTCAGAAAGCTTCTTTCCAGTTTTTAACTGAAGATATTTCCTTTTTCACCATAGCCTCTATGGGCTTCGAAATCTCACTTTGCAACTTCCAATAGAACAGTCTTAGGAAAAGGCTTCTTGAGGGGCAAGCTGTAACTCTGTGAGATGAATTAACAGAACACAAGGCAGTTTCTCAGAAGGCTCCTTTCCAGTTTTTAACGGAAGACATTTCCATTTTCAACATAGCCCTCTATGGGTTTCAAATATCACTTTGCAAATTCCACAAGAACAGTCTTATCGAAAGGCTTTTTGAGGGGAAAGCTGTAACTCTGTGAGATAAATTAAGAAAACACAACTCAGTTTCTCAGAAAGCTTCTTTCCCGTTTTTAAGTGAAGATATTTCCTTTTTCACCATAACCCTGTATGGGCTTCCAAATATCACTTTGCCAATTCCACAAGAACAGTCTTAGCGAACGTCTTCTAGAGGGGAAAGCTGTAACACTGTGAGATGAATTAACAGAACACAAAGCAGTTTCTCAGAATGCTTCTTTCCAGTTTTTTATGGAAAATATTCCCTTTTACAACATTGCCCTCCATGGGCTTCCAAATATCCCTTTGCAAATACTACAAGAACACTCTTATCGAAAGTCTTCTTGAGAGAAATCTGTAACACTGTGAGATGAATTAGCAGAACACAATGTAGTTTCTCAGAAAGCTTATTTCCAGTTTTAAAAGGAAGATATTACTTTTTTCACCATAGCCCTCTATGGGCTTCAAATATCACTTTGCCAATTCCACAAGAACAGCCTTAGCGAAAGGCTTCTTGAAGGGAAAGATATAACTCTGTGAGATGAATTAACAGAACACAGACCGGTTTCTCAGAAAGCTTCTTTCCAGTTTTGAACGGAAGATATTTCCTTTTTCACCATAGCCCTCTATGGGCTTCCAAATATCCCTTTGCCAATTCCACAAGAACAGCCTTAGCGAAAGGCTTCTTGAAGGGAAAGATGTAACTCTGTGAGATGAAATAACAGAACATAGAGCAGTTTCTCAGAAAGCTTCTTTCCAGTTTTGATCGGAAGATATTTCCTTTTTCACCATAGCCCTCTATGGGCTTCCAAATATCCCATTGCCAATTCCACAAAAACAGCCTTAGAGAAAGGCTTCTTGAAGGGAAAGATGTAACTCTGTGAGATGAATTAACAGAACACAGAGCAGTTTCTCAGAAAGCTTCTTTCCAGTTTTGAACGGAAGATATTTCCTTTTTCAACATGGCCCTCTATGAACTTCCAAATATCACTTTGCCAATTCCACAAGAAGAGCCTTAGTAAAAGGCTTCCTGAAGGGAAATATGTAACTCTGTGAGATGAATTAACAGAACACAGAGCAGTTTCTCAGAAGGCTTCTTTCCAGTTTGGAACGGAAGATATTTCCTTTTTCACCATAGCCCTCTATGGGCTCCAAATATCACTTTGCAAATTCCATAAGAACAGTCTTAGCGAAAGGTTTCTTGAGGGGAAAGTTCTAACTCTGTGAAATGAAATAGCAGAACACAAAACAGATTCTGAGAAAGCTTCTTTACACTTTTTAACAGAGGATATTTCCTTTTTCACCATAGCCCTCTATGGCCTTCCAAATACCACTTTGCAAATTCCACAACAACAGTCTTAGCGAAAGTCTTCTTGAGGGGAAACTGTAACTCTGTGAGATGACTTAACAAAACACAAAGCAGTTTCTCAGAAAGCTTCTTTCCGATTTTTAACAAAAGGTATTTCCTTTTTCACCATAGCCCTCTTTATGCTTCCAATTATCACTTTGCAAATTCCACAAGAACATTCTTATCGAAAGGCTTCTTGAGAGGAAAGACGTAACTCTGTGAGATGAATTACCAGAACACCACGCAGTTTCTCAGAGTGCTTCTTTTCAGTTTTTCACTGAAGATATTTCCTTTTTCACCATTGCCCTCTATGGGCTTCCAAATATCACTTTCCAAATTCCCCAAGAAGAGTCTTAGCGAAAGGCTTCTGGAAGGGAAAGCTGTAAGCCTGTGAGATCAATTAACAGAACACAAAGCAGTTTCTCAGAAAGTTTCTTTCCAATTTTTAACGGAAGATTCTTCCTTTTTCACCATATCCCTCTATGGGCTTAAAAATATCACTTTACAAATTCCACAAGAAGAGTCTTATCGCACGGCTTCCTGAGGTGAAAGATGTAACTGTGAGAGATGAATTAAGGGAACACAACGCAGTTTCTCAGAAAGCTTCTTTCCAGTTTTTAACTGAAGATATTTCCTTTTTCACCATAGCCTCTATGGGCTTCGAAATCTCACTTTGCAACTTCCAATAGAACAGTCTTAGGAAAAGGCTTCTTGAGGGGCAAGCTGTAACTCTGTGAGATGAATTAACAGAACACAAGGCAGTTTCTCAGAAGGCTCCTTTCCAGTTTTTAACGGAAGACATTTCCATTTTCAACATAGCCCTCTATGGGTTTCAAATATCACTTTGCAAATTCCACAAGAACAGTCTTATCGAAAGGCTTTTTGAGGGGAAAGCTGTAACTCTGTGAGATAAATTAAGAAAACACAACTCAGTTTCTCAGAAAGCTTCTTTCCCGTTTTTAAGTGAAGATATTTCCTTTTTCACCATAACCCTGTATGGGCTTCCAAATATCACTTTGCCAATTCCACAAGAACAGTCTTAGCGAACGTCTTCTAGAGGGGAAAGCTGTAACACTGTGAGATGAATTAACAGAAGACAAAGCAGTTTCTCAGAATGCTTCTTTCCAGTTTTTTATGGAAAATATTCCCTTTTACAACATTGCCCTCCATGGGCTTCCAAATATCCCTTTGCAAATACTACAAGAACACTCTTATCGAAAGTCTTCTTGAGAGAAATCTGTAACACTGTGAGATGAATTAGCAGAACACAATGTAGTTTCTCAGAAAGCTTATTTCCAGTTTTAAAAGGAAGATATTACTTTTTTCACCATAGCCCTCTATGGGCTTCAAATATCACTTTGCCAATTCCACAAGAACAGCCTTAGCGAAAGGCTTCTTGAAGGGAAAGATATAACTCTGTGAGATGAATTAACAGAACACAGACCGGTTTCTCAGAAAGCTTCTTTCCAGTTTTGAACGGAAGATATTTCCTTTTTCACCATAGCCCTCTATGGGCTTCCAAATATCCCTTTGCCAATTCCACAAGAACAGCCTTAGCGAAAGGCTTCTTGAAGGGAAAGATGTAACTCTGTGAGATGAAATAACAGAACATAGAGCAGTTTCTCAGAAAGCTTCTTTCCAGTTTTGATCGGAAGATATTTCCTTTTTCACCATAGCCCTCTATGGGCTTCCAAATATCCCATTGCCAATTCCACAAAAACAGCCTTAGAGAAAGGCTTCTTGAAGGGAAAGATGTAACTCTGTGAGATGAATTAACAGAACACAGAGCAGTTTCTCAGAAAGCTTCTTTCCAGTTTTGAACGGAAGATATTTCCTTTTTCAACATGGCCCTCTATGAACTTCCAAATATCACTTTGCCAATTCCACAAGAAGAGCCTTAGTAAAAGGCTTCCTGAAGGGAAATATGTAACTCTGTGAGATGAATTAACAGAACACAGAGCAGTTTCTCAGAAGGCTTCTTTCCAGTTTGGAACGGAAGATATTTCCTTTTTCACCATAGCCCTCTATGGGCTCCAAATATCACTTTGCAAATTCCATAAGAACAGTCTTAGCGAAAGGTTTCTTGAGGGGAAAGTTCTAACTCTGTGAAATGAAATAGCAGAACACAAAACAGATTCTGAGAAAGCTTCTTTACACTTTTTAACAGAGGATATTTCCTTTTTCACCATAGCCCTCTATGGCCTTCCAAATACCACTTTGCAAATTCCACAACAACAGTCTTAGCGAAAGTCTTCTTGAGGGGAAACTGTAACTCTGTGAGATGACTTAACAAAACACAAAGCAGTTTCTCAGAAAGCTTCTTTCCGATTTTTAACAAAAGGTATTTCCTTTTTCACCATAGCCCTCTTTATGCTTCCAATTATCACTTTGCAAATTCCACAAGAACATTCTTATCGAAAGGCTTCTTGAGAGGAAAGACGTAACTCTGTGAGATGAATTACCAGAACACCACGCAGTTTCTCAGAGTGCTTCTTTTCAGTTTTTCACTGAAGATATTTCCTTTTTCACCATTGCCCTCTATGGGCTTCCAAATATCACTTTCCAAATTCCCCAAGAAGAGTCTTAGCGAAAGGCTTCTGGAAGGGAAAGCTGTAAGCCTGTGAGATCAATTAACAGAACACAAAGCAGTTTCTCAGAAAGTTTCTTTCCAATTTTTAACGGAAGATTCTTCCTTTTTCACCATATCCCTCTATGGGCTTAAAAATATCACTTTACAAATTCCACAAGAAGAGTCTTATCGCACGGCTTCCTGAGGTGAAAGATGTAACTGTGAGAGATGAATTAAGGGAACACAACGCAGTTTCTCAGAAAGCTTCTTTCCAGTTTTTAACTGAAGATATTTCCTTTTTCACCATAGCCTCTATGGGCTTCGAAATCTCACTTTGCAACTTCCAATAGAACAGTCTTAGGAAAAGGCTTCTTGAGGGGCAAGCTGTAACTCTGTGAGATGAATTAACAGAACACAAGGCAGTTTCTCAGAAGGCTCCTTTCCAGTTTTTAACGGAAGACATTTCCATTTTCAACATAGCCCTCTATGGGTTTCAAATATCACTTTGCAAATTCCACAAGAACAGTCTTATCGAAAGGCTTTTTGAGGGGAAAGCTGTAACTCTGTGAGATAAATTAAGAAAACACAACTCAGTTTCTCAGAAAGCTTCTTTCCCGTTTTTAAGTGAAGATATTTCCTTTTTCACCATAACCCTGTATGGGCTTCCAAATATCACTTTGCCAATTCCACAAGAACAGTCTTAGCGAACGTCTTCTAGAGGGGAAAGCTGTAACACTGTGAGATGAATTAACAGAACACAAAGCAGTTTCTCAGAATGCTTCTTTCCAGTTTTTTATGGAAAATATTCCCTTTTACAACATTGCCCTCCATGGGCTTCCAAATATCCCTTTGCAAATACTACAAGAACACTCTTATCGAAAGTCTTCTTGAGAGAAATCTGTAACACTGTGAGATGAATTAGCAGAACACAATGTAGTTTCTCAGAAAGCTTATTTCCAGTTTTAAAAGGAAGATATTACTTTTTTCACCATAGCCCTCTATGGGCTTCAAATATCACTTTGCCAATTCCACAAGAACAGCCTTAGCGAAAGGCTTCTTGAAGGGAAAGATATAACTCTGTGAGATGAATTAACAGAACACAGACCGGTTTCTCAGAAAGCTTCTTTCCAGTTTTGAACGGAAGATATTTCCTTTTTCACCATAGCCCTCTATGGGCTTCCAAATATCCCTTTGCCAATTCCACAAGAACAGCCTTAGCGAAAGGCTTCTTGAAGGGAAAGATGTAACTCTGTGAGATGAAATAACAGAACATAGAGCAGTTTCTCAGAAAGCTTCTTTCCAGTTTTGATCGGAAGATATTTCCTTTTTCACCATAGCCCTCTATGGGCTTCCAAATATCCCATTGCCAATTCCACAAAAACAGCCTTAGAGAAAGGCTTCTTGAAGGGAAAGATGTAACTCTGTGAGATGAATTAACAGAACACAGAGCAGTTTCTCAGAAAGCTTCTTTCCAGTTTTGAACGGAAGATATTTCCTTTTTCAACATGGCCCTCTATGAACTTCCAAATATCACTTTGCCAATTCCACAAGAAGAGCCTTAGTAAAAGGCTTCCTGAAGGGAAATATGTAACTCTGTGAGATGAATTAACAGAACACAGAGCAGTTTCTCAGAAGGCTTCTTTCCAGTTTGGAACGGAAGATATTTCCTTTTTCACCATAGCCCTCTATGGGCTCCAAATATCACTTTGCAAATTCCATAAGAACAGTCTTAGCGAAAGGTTTCTTGAGGGGAAAGTTCTAACTCTGTGAAATGAAATAGCAGAACACAAAACAGATTCTGAGAAAGCTTCTTTACACTTTTTAACAGAGGATATTTCCTTTTTCACCATAGCCCTCTATGGCCTTCCAAATACCACTTTGCAAATTCCACAACAACAGTCTTAGCGAAAGTCTTCTTGAGGGGAAACTGTAACTCTGTGAGATGACTTAACAAAACACAAAGCAGTTTCTCAGAAAGCTTCTTTCCGATTTTTAACAAAAGGTATTTCCTTTTTCACCATAGCCCTCTTTATGCTTCCAATTATCACTTTGCAAATTCCACAAGAACATTCTTATCGAAAGGCTTCTTGAGAGGAAAGACGTAACTCTGTGAGATGAATTACCAGAACACCACGCAGTTTCTCAGAGTGCTTCTTTTCAGTTTTTCACTGAAGATATTTCCTTTTTCACCATTGCCCTCTATGGGCTTCCAAATATCACTTTCCAAATTCCCCAAGAAGAGTCTTAGCGAAAGGCTTCTGGAAGGGAAAGCTGTAAGCCTGTGAGATCAATTAACAGAACACAAAGCAGTTTCTCAGAAAGTTTCTTTCCAATTTTTAACGGAAGATTCTTCCTTTTTCACCATATCCCTCTATGGGCTTAAAAATATCACTTTACAAATTCCACAAGAAGAGTCTTATCGCACGGCTTCCTGAGGTGAAAGATGTAACTGTGAGAGATGAATTAAGGGAACACAACGCAGTTTCTCAGAAAGCTTCTTTCCAGTTTTTAACTGAAGATATTTCCTTTTTCACCATAGCCTCTATGGGCTTCGAAATCTCACTTTGCAACTTCCAATAGAACAGTCTTAGGAAAAGGCTTCTTGAGGGGCAAGCTGTAACTCTGTGAGATGAATTAACAGAACACAAGGCAGTTTCTCAGAAGGCTCCTTTCCAGTTTTTAACGGAAGACATTTCCATTTTCAACATAGCCCTCTATGGGTTTCAAATATCACTTTGCAAATTCCACAAGAACAGTCTTATCGAAAGGCTTTTTGAGGGGAAAGCTGTAACTCTGTGAGATAAATTAAGAAAACACAACTCAGTTTCTCAGAAAGCTTCTTTCCCGTTTTTAAGTGAAGATATTTCCTTTTTCACCATAACCCTGTATGGGCTTCCAAATATCACTTTGCCAATTCCACAAGAACAGTCTTAGCGAACGTCTTCTAGAGGGGAAAGCTGTAACACTGTGAGATGAATTAACAGAACACAAAGCAGTTTCTCAGAATGCTTCTTTCCAGTTTTTTATGGAAAATATTCCCTTTTACAACATTGCCCTCCATGGGCTTCCAAATATCCCTTTGCAAATACTACAAGAACACTCTTATCGAAAGTCTTCTTGAGAGAAATCTGTAACACTGTGAGATGAATTAGCAGAACACAATGTAGTTTCTCAGAAAGCTTATTTCCAGTTTTAAAAGGAAGATATTACTTTTTTCACCATAGCCCTCTATGGGCTTCAAATATCACTTTGCCAATTCCACAAGAACAGCCTTAGCGAAAGGCTTCTTGAAGGGAAAGATATAACTCTGTGAGATGAATTAACAGAACACAGACCGGTTTCTCAGAAAGCTTCTTTCCAGTTTTGAACGGAAGATATTTCCTTTTTCACCATAGCCCTCTATGGGCTTCCAAATATCCCTTTGCCAATTCCACAAGAACAGCCTTAGCGAAAGGCTTCTTGAAGGGAAAGATGTAACTCTGTGAGATGAAATAACAGAACATAGAGCAGTTTCTCAGAAAGCTTCTTTCCAGTTTTGATCGGAAGATATTTCCTTTTTCACCATAGCCCTCTATGGGCTTCCAAATATCCCATTGCCAATTCCACAAAAACAGCCTTAGAGAAAGGCTTCTTGAAGGGAAAGATGTAACTCTGTGAGATGAATTAACAGAACACAGAGCAGTTTCTCAGAAAGCTTCTTTCCAGTTTTGAACGGAAGATATTTCCTTTTTCAACATGGCCCTCTATGAACTTCCAAATATCACTTTGCCAATTCCACAAGAAGAGCCTTAGTAAAAGGCTTCCTGAAGGGAAATATGTAACTCTGTGAGATGAATTAACAGAACACAGAGCAGTTTCTCAGAAGGCTTCTTTCCAGTTTGGAACGGAAGATATTTCCTTTTTCACCATAGCCCTCTATGGGCTCCAAATATCACTTTGCAAATTCCATAAGAACAGTCTTAGCGAAAGGTTTCTTGAGGGGAAAGTTCTAACTCTGTGAAATGAAATAGCAGAACACAAAACAGATTCTGAGAAAGCTTCTTTACACTTTTTAACAGAGGATATTTCCTTTTTCACCATAGCCCTCTATGGCCTTCCAAATACCACTTTGCAAATTCCACAACAACAGTCTTAGCGAAAGTCTTCTTGAGGGGAAACTGTAACTCTGTGAGATGACTTAACAAAACACAAAGCAGTTTCTCAGAAAGCTTCTTTCCGATTTTTAACAAAAGGTATTTCCTTTTTCACCATAGCCCTCTTTATGCTTCCAATTATCACTTTGCAAATTCCACAAGAACATTCTTATCGAAAGGCTTCTTGAGAGGAAAGACGTAACTCTGTGAGATGAATTACCAGAACACCACGCAGTTTCTCAGAGTGCTTCTTTTCAGTTTTTCACTGAAGATATTTCCTTTTTCACCATTGCCCTCTATGGGCTTCCAAATATCACTTTCCAAATTCCCCAAGAAGAGTCTTAGCGAAAGGCTTCTGGAAGGGAAAGCTGTAAGCCTGTGAGATCAATTAACAGAACACAAAGCAGTTTCTCAGAAAGTTTCTTTCCAATTTTTAACGGAAGATTCTTCCTTTTTCACCATATCCCTCTATGGGCTTAAAAATATCACTTTACAAATTCCACAAGAAGAGTCTTATCGCACGGCTTCCTGAGGTGAAAGATGTAACTGTGAGAGATGAATTAAGGGAACACAACGCAGTTTCTCAGAAAGCTTCTTTCCAGTTTTTAACTGAAGATATTTCCTTTTTCACCATAGCCTCTATGGGCTTCGAAATCTCACTTTGCAACTTCCAATAGAACAGTCTTAGGAAAAGGCTTCTTGAGGGGCAAGCTGTAACTCTGTGAGATGAATTAACAGAACACAAGGCAGTTTCTCAGAAGGCTCCTTTCCAGTTTTTAACGGAAGACATTTCCATTTTCAACATAGCCCTCTATGGGTTTCAAATATCACTTTGCAAATTCCACAAGAACAGTCTTATCGAAAGGCTTTTTGAGGGGAAAGCTGTAACTCTGTGAGATAAATTAAGAAAACACAACTCAGTTTCTCAGAAAGCTTCTTTCCCGTTTTTAAGTGAAGATATTTCCTTTTTCACCATAACCCTGTATGGGCTTCCAAATATCACTTTGCCAATTCCACAAGAACAGTCTTAGCGAACGTCTTCTAGAGGGGAAAGCTGTAACACTGTGAGATGAATTAACAGAACACAAAGCAGTTTCTCAGAATGCTTCTTTCCAGTTTTTTATGGAAAATATTCCCTTTTACAACATTGCCCTCCATGGGCTTCCAAATATCCCTTTGCAAATACTACAAGAACACTCTTATCGAAAGTCTTCTTGAGAGAAATCTGTAACACTGTGAGATGAATTAGCAGAACACAATGTAGTTTCTCAGAAAGCTTATTTCCAGTTTTAAAAGGAAGATATTACTTTTTTCACCATAGCCCTCTATGGGCTTCAAATATCACTTTGCCAATTCCACAAGAACAGCCTTAGCGAAAGGCTTCTTGAAGGGAAAGATATAACTCTGTGAGATGAATTAACAGAACACAGACCGGTTTCTCAGAAAGCTTCTTTCCAGTTTTGAACGGAAGATATTTCCTTTTTCACCATAGCCCTCTATGGGCTTCCAAATATCCCTTTGCCAATTCCACAAGAACAGCCTTAGCGAAAGGCTTCTTGAAGGGAAAGATGTAACTCTGTGAGATGAAATAACAGAACATAGAGCAGTTTCTCAGAAAGCTTCTTTCCAGTTTTGAACGGAAGATATTTCCTTTTTCACCGTAGCCCTCTATGGGCTTCGAAATACAACATTGCCAATCCCACAAGAACAGCCTTAGTGAAAGGCTTCTTGAAGGGAAAGATGTAACTCTGTGAGATGAATTAACAGAACACAGAGCAGTTTCTCAGAAAGATCCCTTCCAGTTTTGAACGGAAGATATTTCCTTTTTCACCATAGCCCTCTATGGGCTTCCAAATATCCCTTTGCCAATTCCACAAGAACAGCCTTAGCGAAAGGCTTCTTGAAGGGAAAGATGTAATTCTGTGAGATGAGTTAACAGAACACAGAGCAGTTTCTCAGAAAGCTTCTTTCCAGTTTTGAACGGAAGATATTTCCTTTGTCACCATAGCCCTCTATGGGCTTCCAAATATCCCTTTGCCAATGCCACAAGAACAGCCTTAGCGAAAGGCTTCCTGAAGGGAAAGATGTAAGTCTGTGAGATGAATTAACAGAACACAGAGAAGTTTCTCAGAAAGCTTCTTTCCAGTTTTGAAAGGAAGATACTTCCTTTTTCACCATAGCCCTCTATGGGCTTCCAAATATCCCTTTGCCAATTCTACAGGAACAGTCTTAGCGAAAGTCTTCTTGAAGGGAAAGATGTTACTCTGTGAGATGCATTAACAGAACACAGAGCAGTTTCTCAGAAAGTTTCTTTCCAGTTTTGAACGGAAGATATTTCCTTTTTCACCATAGCCCTCTATGGGCTTCCAAATATCCCTCTGCCAATTCCACAAAAACAGCCTTAGAGAAAGGCTTCTTGAAGGGAAAGATGTAACTCTGTGAGATGAATTAACAGAACATAGAGCAGTTTCTCAGAAAGCTTCTTTCCAGTTTTGAACGGAAGATATTTCCTTTTTCACCGTAGCCCTCTATGGGCTTCCAAATATCACTTTGCCAATTCCACAAGAACAGCCTTAGCGAAAGGCTTCTTGAAGGGAAAGATGTAACTCTGTGAGATGAATTAACAGAACACAGAGCAGATTCTCAGAAAGCTCCTTCCAGTTTTGAACGGAAGATAGTTCCTTTTTCACCATAGCCCTCTATGGGCTTCCAAATATCCCTTTGCCAATTCCACAAGAACAGCCTTAGCGAAAGGCTTCTTGAAGGGAAAGATGTAACTCTGTGAGATGAATTAACAGAACACAGAGCAGTTTCTCAGAAAGCTTCTTTCCAGTTTTGAACGGAAGATATTTCCTTTTTCACCATAGCCCTCTATGGGCTTCCAAATATCCCATTGCCAATTCCACAAAAACAGCCTTAGAGAAAGGCTTCTTGAAGGGAAAGATGTAACTCTGTGAGATGAATTAACAGAACACAGAGCAGTTTCTCAGAAAGCTTCTTTCCAGTTTTGAACGGAAGATATTTCCCTTTTCAACATGGCCCTCTATGAACTTCCAAATATCACTTTGCCAATTCCACAAGAAGAGCCTTAGTAAAAGGCTTCCTGAAGGGAAATATGTAACTCTGTGAGATGAATTAACAGAACACAGAGCAGTTTCTCAGAAGGCTTCTTTCCAGTTTGGAACGGAAGATATTTCCTTTTTCACCATAGCCCTCTATGGGCTCCAAATATCACTTTGCAAATTCCATAAGAACAGTCTTAGCGAAAGGTTTCTTGAGGGGAAAGTTCTAACTCTGTGAAATGAAATAGCAGAACACAAAACAGATTCTGAGAAAGCTTCTTTACACTTTTTAACAGAGGATATTTCCTTTTTCACCATAGCCCTCTATGGCCTTCCAAATACCACTTTGCAAATTCCACAACAACAGTCTTAGCGAAAGTCTTCTTGAGGGGAAACTGTAACTCTGTGAGATGACTTAACAAAACACAAAGCAGTTTCTCAGAAAGCTTCTTTCCGATTTTTAACAAAAGGTATTTCCTTTTTCACCATAGCCCTCTTTATGCTTCCAATTATCACTTTGCAAATTCCACAAGAACATTCTTATCGAAAGGCTTCTTGAGAGGAAAGACGTAACTCTGTGAGATGAATTACCAGAACACCACGCAGTTTCTCAGAGTGCTTCTTTTCAGTTTTTCACTGAAGATATTTCCTTTTTCACCATTGCCCTCTATGGGCTTCCAAATATCACTTTCCAAATTCCCCAAGAAGAGTCTTAGCGAAAGGCTTCTGGAAGGGAAAGCTGTAAGCCTGTGAGATCAATTAACAGAACACAAAGCAGTTTCTCAGAAAGTTTCTTTCCAATTTTTAACGGAAGATTCTTCCTTTTTCACCATATCCCTCTATGGGCTTAAAAATATCACTTTACAAATTCCACAAGAAGAGTCTTATCGCACGGCTTCCTGAGGTGAAAGATGTAACTGTGAGAGATGAATTAAGGGAACACAACGCAGTTTCTCAGAAAGCTTCTTTCCAGTTTTTAACTGAAGATATTTCCTTTTTCACCATAGCCTCTATGGGCTTCGAAATCTCACTTTGCAACTTCCAATAGAAGAGTCTTAGGAAAAGGCTTCTTGAGGGGCAAGCTGTAACTCTGTGAGATGAATTAACAGAACACAAGGCAGTTTCTCAGAAGGCTCCTTTCCAGTTTTTAACGGAAGACATTTCCATTTTCAACATAGCCCTCTATGGGTTTCAAATATCACTTTGCAAATTCCACAAGAACAGTCTTATCGAAAGGCTTTTTGAGGGGAAAGCTGTAACTCTGTGAGATAAATTAAGAAAACACAACTCAGTTTCTCAGAAAGCTTCTTTCCCGTTTTTAAGTGAAGATATTTCCTTTTTCACCATAACCCTGTATGGGCTTCCAAATATCACTTTGCCAATTCCACAAGAACAGTCTTAGCGAACGTCTTCTAGAGGGGAAAGCTGTAACACTGTGAGATGAATTAACAGAACACAAAGCAGTTTCTCAGAATGCTTCTTTCCAGTTTTTTATGGAAAATATTCCCTTTTACAACATTGCCCTCCATGGGCTTCCAAATATCCCTTTGCAAATACTACAAGAACACTCTTATCGAAAGTCTTCTTGAGAGAAATCTGTAACACTGTGAGATGAATTAGCAGAACACAATGTAGTTTCTCAGAAAGCTTATTTCCAGTTTTAAAAGGAAGATATTACTTTTTTCACCATAGCCCTCTATGGGCTTCAAATATCACTTTGCCAATTCCACAAGAACAGCCTTAGCGAAAGGCTTCTTGAAGGGAAAGATATAACTCTGTGAGATGAATTAACAGAACACAGACCGGTTTCTCAGAAAGCTTCTTTCCAGTTTTGAACGGAAGATATTTCCTTTTTCACCATAGCCCTCTATGGGCTTCCAAATATCCCTTTGCCAATTCCACAAGAACAGCCTTAGCGAAAGGCTTCTTGAAGGGAAAGATGTAACTCTGTGAGATGAAATAACAGAACATAGAGCAGTTTCTCAGAAAGCTTCTTTCCAGTTTTGATCGGAAGATATTTCCTTTTTCACCATAGCCCTCTATGGGCTTCCAAATATCCCATTGCCAATTCCACAAAAACAGCCTTAGAGAAAGGCTTCTTGAAGGGAAAGATGTAACTCTGTGAGATGAATTAACAGAACACAGAGCAGTTTCTCAGAAAGCTTCTTTCCAGTTTTGAACGGAAGATATTTCCTTTTTCAACATGGCCCTCTATGAACTTCCAAATATCACTTTGCCAATTCCACAAGAAGAGCCTTAGTAAAAGGCTTCCTGAAGGGAAATATGTAACTCTGTGAGATGAATTAACAGAACACAGAGCAGTTTCTCAGAAGGCTTCTTTCCAGTTTGGAACGGAAGATATTTCCTTTTTCACCATAGCCCTCTATGGGCTCCAAATATCACTTTGCAAATTCCATAAGAACAGTCTTAGCGAAAGGTTTCTTGAGGGGAAAGTTCTAACTCTGTGAAATGAAATAGCAGAACACAAAACAGATTCTGAGAAAGCTTCTTTACACTTTTTAACAGAGGATATTTCCTTTTTCACCATAGCCCTCTATGGCCTTCCAAATACCACTTTGCAAATTCCACAACAACAGTCTTAGCGAAAGTCTTCTTGAGGGGAAACTGTAACTCTGTGAGATGACTTAACAAAACACAAAGCAGTTTCTCAGAAAGCTTCTTTCCGATTTTTAACAAAAGGTATTTCCTTTTTCACCATAGCCCTCTTTATGCTTCCAATTATCACTTTGCAAATTCCACAAGAACATTCTTATCGAAAGGCTTCTTGAGAGGAAAGACGTAACTCTGTGAGATGAATTACCAGAACACCACGCAGTTTCTCAGAGTGCTTCTTTTCAGTTTTTCACTGAAGATATTTCCTTTTTCACCATTGCCCTCTATGGGCTTCCAAATATCACTTTCCAAATTCCCCAAGAAGAGTCTTAGCGAAAGGCTTCTGGAAGGGAAAGCTGTAAGCCTGTGAGATCAATTAACAGAACACAAAGCAGTTTCTCAGAAAGTTTCTTTCCAATTTTTAACGGAAGATTCTTCCTTTTTCACCATATCCCTCTATGGGCTTAAAAATATCACTTTACAAATTCCACAAGAAGAGTCTTATCGCACGGCTTCCTGAGGTGAAAGATGTAACTGTGAGAGATGAATTAAGGGAACACAACGCAGTTTCTCAGAAAGCTTCTTTCCAGTTTTTAACTGAAGATATTTCCTTTTTCACCATAGC
The DNA here is from genome assembly GCF_047675955.1 of Chlorocebus sabaeus. Classification (NCBI taxonomy): domain Eukaryota; kingdom Metazoa; phylum Chordata; class Mammalia; order Primates; family Cercopithecidae; genus Chlorocebus; species Chlorocebus sabaeus. Next base: position 7,338 of record NW_027327927.1, on the reverse strand, counting down.
CTCTATGGGCTTCGAAATCTCACTTTGCAACTTCCAATAGAACAGTCTTAGGAAAAGGCTTCTTGAGGGGCAAGCTGTAACTCTGTGAGATGAATTAACAGAACACAAGGCAGTTTCTCAGAAGGCTCCTTTCCAGTTTTTAACGGAAGACATTTCCATTTTCAACATAGCCCTCTATGGGTTTCAAATATCACTTTGCAAATTCCACAAGAACAGTCTTATCGAAAGGCTTTTTGAGGGGAAAGCTGTAACTCTGTGAGATAAATTAAGAAAACACAACTCAGTTTCTCAGAAAGCTTCTTTCCCGTTTTTAAGTGAAGATATTTCCTTTTTCACCATAACCCTGTATGGGCTTCCAAATATCACTTTGCCAATTCCACAAGAACAGTCTTAGCGAACGTCTTCTAGAGGGGAAAGCTGTAACACTGTGAGATGAATTAACAGAACACAAAGCAGTTTCTCAGAATGCTTCTTTCCAGTTTTTTATGGAAAATATTCCCTTTTACAACATTGCCCTCCATGGGCTTCCAAATATCCCTTTGCAAATACTACAAGAACACTCTTATCGAAAGTCTTCTTGAGAGAAATCTGTAACACTGTGAGATGAATTAGCAGAACACAATGTAGTTTCTCAGAAAGCTTATTTCCAGTTTTAAAAGGAAGATATTACTTTTTTCACCATAGCCCTCTATGGGCTTCAAATATCACTTTGCCAATTCCACAAGAACAGCCTTAGCGAAAGGCTTCTTGAAGGGAAAGATATAACTCTGTGAGATGAATTAACAGAACACAGACCGGTTTCTCAGAAAGCTTCTTTCCAGTTTTGAACGGAAGATATTTCCTTTTTCACCATAGCCCTCTATGGGCTTCCAAATATCCCTTTGCCAATTCCACAAGAACAGCCTTAGCGAAAGGCTTCTTGAAGGGAAAGATGTAACTCTGTGAGATGAAATAACAGAACATAGAGCAGTTTCTCAGAAAGCTTCTTTCCAGTTTTGATCGGAAGATATTTCCTTTTTCACCATAGCCCTCTATGGGCTTCCAAATATCCCATTGCCAATTCCACAAAAACAGCCTTAGAGAAAGGCTTCTTGAAGGGAAAGATGTAACTCTGTGAGATGAATTAACAGAACACAGAGCAGTTTCTCAGAAAGCTTCTTTCCAGTTTTGAACGGAAGATATTTCCTTTTTCAACATGGCCCTCTATGAACTTCCAAATATCACTTTGCCAATTCCACAAGAAGAGCCTTAGTAAAAGGCTTCCTGAAGGGAAATATGTAACTCTGTGAGATGAATTAACAGAACACAGAGCAGTTTCTCAGAAGGCTTCTTTCCAGTTTGGAACGGAAGATATTTCCTTTTTCACCATAGCCCTCTATGGGCTCCAAATATCACTTTGCAAATTCCATAAGAACAGTCTTAGCGAAAGGTTTCTTGAGGGGAAAGTTCTAACTCTGTGAAATGAAATAGCAGAACACAAAACAGATTCTGAGAAAGCTTCTTTACACTTTTTAACAGAGGATATTTCCTTTTTCACCATAGCCCTCTATGGCCTTCCAAATACCACTTTGCAAATTCCACAACAACAGTCTTAGCGAAAGTCTTCTTGAGGGGAAACTGTAACTCTGTGAGATGACTTAACAAAACACAAAGCAGTTTCTCAGAAAGCTTCTTTCCGATTTTTAACAAAAGGTATTTCCTTTTTCACCATAGCCCTCTTTATGCTTCCAATTATCACTTTGCAAATTCCACAAGAACATTCTTATCGAAAGGCTTCTTGAGAGGAAAGACGTAACTCTGTGAGATGAATTACCAGAACACCACGCAGTTTCTCAGAGTGCTTCTTTTCAGTTTTTCACTGAAGATATTTCCTTTTTCACCATTGCCCTCTATGGGCTTCCAAATATCACTTTCCAAATTCCCCAAGAAGAGTCTTAGCGAAAGGCTTCTGGAAGGGAAAGCTGTAAGCCTGTGAGATCAATTAACAGAACACAAAGCAGTTTCTCAGAAAGTTTCTTTCCAATTTTTAACGGAAGATTCTTCCTTTTTCACCATATCCCTCTATGGGCTTAAAAATATCACTTTACAAATTCCACAAGAAGAGTCTTATCGCACGGCTTCCTGAGGTGAAAGATGTAACTGTGAGAGATGAATTAAGGGAACACAACGCAGTTTCTCAGAAAGCTTCTTTCCAGTTTTTAACTGAAGATATTTCCTTTTTCACCATAGCCTCTATGGGCTTCGAAATCTCACTTTGCAACTTCCAATAGAACAGTCTTAGGAAAAGGCTTCTTGAGGGGCAAGCTGTAACTCTGTGAGATGAATTAACAGAACACAAGGCAGTTTCTCAGAAGGCTCCTTTCCAGTTTTTAACGGAAGACATTTCCATTTTCAACATAGCCCTCTATGGGTTTCAAATATCACTTTGCAAATTCCACAAGAACAGTCTTATCGAAAGGCTTTTTGAGGGGAAAGCTGTAACTCTGTGAGATAAATTAAGAAAACACAACTCAGTTTCTCAGAAAGCTTCTTTCCCGTTTTTAAGTGAAGATATTTCCTTTTTCACCATAACCCTGTATGGGCTTCCAAATATCACTTTGCCAATTCCACAAGAACAGTCTTAGCGAACGTCTTCTAGAGGGGAAAGCTGTAACACTGTGAGATGAATTAACAGAACACAAAGCAGTTTCTCAGAATGCTTCTTTCCAGTTTTTTATGGAAAATATTCCCTTTTACAACATTGCCCTCCATGGGCTTCCAAATATCCCTTTGCAAATACTACAAGAACACTCTTATCGAAAGTCTTCTTGAGAGAAATCTGTAACACTGTGAGATGAATTAGCAGAACACAATGTAGTTTCTCAGAAAGCTTATTTCCAGTTTTAAAAGGAAGATATTACTTTTTTCACCATAGCCCTCTATGGGCTTCAAATATCACTTTGCCAATTCCACAAGAACAGCCTTAGCGAAAGGCTTCTTGAAGGGAAAGATATAACTCTGTGAGATGAATTAACAGAACACAGACCGGTTTCTCAGAAAGCTTCTTTCCAGTTTTGAACGGAAGATATTTCCTTTTTCACCATAGCCCTCTATGGGCTTCCAAATATCCCTTTGCCAATTCCACAAGAACAGCCTTAGCGAAAGGCTTCTTGAAGGGAAAGATGTAACTCTGTGAGATGAAATAACAGAACATAGAGCAGTTTCTCAGAAAGCTTCTTTCCAGTTTTGATCGGAAGATATTTCCTTTTTCACCATAGCCCTCTATGGGCTTCCAAATATCCCATTGCCAATTCCACAAAAACAGCCTTAGAGAAAGGCTTCTTGAAGGGAAAGATGTAACTCTGTGAGATGAATTAACAGAACACAGAGCAGTTTCTCAGAAAGCTTCTTTCCAGTTTTGAACGGAAGATATTTCCTTTTTCAACATGGCCCTCTATGAACTTCCAAATATCACTTTGCCAATTCCACAAGAAGAGCCTTAGTAAAAGGCTTCCTGAAGGGAAATATGTAACTCTGTGAGATGAATTAACAGAACACAGAGCAGTTTCTCAGAAGGCTTCTTTCCAGTTTGGAACGGAAGATATTTCCTTTTTCACCATAGCCCTCTATGGGCTCCAAATATCACTTTGCAAATTCCATAAGAACAGTCTTAGCGAAAGGTTTCTTGAGGGGAAAGTTCTAACTCTGTGAAATGAAATAGCAGAACACAAAACAGATTCTGAGAAAGCTTCTTTACACTTTTTAACAGAGGATATTTCCTTTTTCACCATAGCCCTCTATGGCCTTCCAAATACCACTTTGCAAATTCCACAACAACAGTCTTAGCGAAAGTCTTCTTGAGGGGAAACTGTAACTCTGTGAGATGACTTAACAAAACACAAAGCAGTTTCTCAGAAAGCTTCTTTCCGATTTTTAACAAAAGGTATTTCCTTTTTCACCATAGCCCTCTTTATGCTTCCAATTATCACTTTGCAAATTCCACAAGAACATTCTTATCGAAAGGCTTCTTGAGAGGAAAGACGTAACTCTGTGAGATGAATTACCAGAACACCACGCAGTTTCTCAGAGTGCTTCTTTTCAGTTTTTCACTGAAGATATTTCCTTTTTCACCATTGCCCTCTATGGGCTTCCAAATATCACTTTCCAAATTCCCCAAGAAGAGTCTTAGCGAAAGGCTTCTGGAAGGGAAAGCTGTAAGCCTGTGAGATCAATTAACAGAACACAAAGCAGTTTCTCAGAAAGTTTCTTTCCAATTTTTAACGGAAGATTCTTCCTTTTTCACCATATCCCTCTATGGGCTTAAAAATATCACTTTACAAATTCCACAAGAAGAGTCTTATCGCACGGCTTCCTGAGGTGAAAGATGTAACTGTGAGAGATGAATTAAGGGAACACAACGCAGTTTCTCAGAAAGCTTCTTTCCAGTTTTTAACTGAAGATATTTCCTTTTTCACCATAGCCTCTATGGGCTTCGAAATCTCACTTTGCAACTTCCAATAGAACAGTCTTAGGAAAAGGCTTCTTGAGGGGCAAGCTGTAACTCTGTGAGATGAATTAACAGAACACAAGGCAGTTTCTCAGAAGGCTCCTTTCCAGTTTTTAACGGAAGACATTTCCATTTTCAACATAGCCCTCTATGGGTTTCAAATATCACTTTGCAAATTCCACAAGAACAGTCTTATCGAAAGGCTTTTTGAGGGGAAAGCTGTAACTCTGTGAGATAAATTAAGAAAACACAACTCAGTTTCTCAGAAAGCTTCTTTCCCGTTTTTAAGTGAAGATATTTCCTTTTTCACCATAACCCTGTATGGGCTTCCAAATATCACTTTGCCAATTCCACAAGAACAGTCTTAGCGAACGTCTTCTAGAGGGGAAAGCTGTAACACTGTGAGATGAATTAACAGAACACAAAGCAGTTTCTCAGAATGCTTCTTTCCAGTTTTTTATGGAAAATATTCCCTTTTACAACATTGCCCTCCATGGGCTTCCAAATATCCCTTTGCAAATACTACAAGAACACTCTTATCGAAAGTCTTCTTGAGAGAAATCTGTAACACTGTGAGATGAATTAGCAGAACACAATGTAGTTTCTCAGAAAGCTTATTTCCAGTTTTAAAAGGAAGATATTACTTTTTTCACCATAGCCCTCTATGGGCTTCAAATATCACTTTGCCAATTCCACAAGAACAGCCTTAGCGAAAGGCTTCTTGAAGGGAAAGATATAACTCTGTGAGATGAATTAACAGAACACAGACCGGTTTCTCAGAAAGCTTCTTTCCAGTTTTGAACGGAAGATATTTCCTTTTTCACCATAGCCCTCTATGGGCTTCCAAATATCCCTTTGCCAATTCCACAAGAACAGCCTTAGCGAAAGGCTTCTTGAAGGGAAAGATGTAACTCTGTGAGATGAAATAACAGAACATAGAGCAGTTTCTCAGAAAGCTTCTTTCCAGTTTTGAACGGAAGATATTTCCTTTTTCACCGTAGCCCTCTATGGGCTTCGAAATACAACATTGCCAATCCCACAAGAACAGCCTTAGTGAAAGGCTTCTTGAAGGGAAAGATGTAACTCTGTGAGATGAATTAACAGAACACAGAGCAGTTTCTCAGAAAGATCCCTTCCAGTTTTGAACGGAAGATATTTCCTTTTTCACCATAGCCCTCTATGGGCTTCCAAATATCCCTTTGCCAATTCCACAAGAACAGCCTTAGCGAAAGGCTTCTTGAAGGGAAAGATGTAATTCTGTGAGATGAGTTAACAGAACACAGAGCAGTTTCTCAGAAAGCTTCTTTCCAGTTTTGAACGGAAGATATTTCCTTTGTCACCATAGCCCTCTATGGGCTTCCAAATATCCCTTTGCCAATGCCACAAGAACAGCCTTAGCGAAAGGCTTCCTGAAGGGAAAGATGTAAGTCTGTGAGATGAATTAACAGAACACAGAGAAGTTTCTCAGAAAGCTTCTTTCCAGTTTTGAAAGGAAGATACTTCCTTTTTCACCATAGCCCTCTATGGGCTTCCAAATATCCCTTTGCCAATTCTACAGGAACAGTCTTAGCGAAAGTCTTCTTGAAGGGAAAGATGTTACTCTGTGAGATGCATTAACAGAACACAGAGCAGTTTCTCAGAAAGTTTCTTTCCAGTTTTGAACGGAAGATATTTCCTTTTTCACCATAGCCCTCTATGGGCTTCCAAATATCCCTCTGCCAATTCCACAAAAACAAGCCTTAGAGAAAGGCTTCTTGAAGGGAAAGATGTAACTCTGTGAGATGAATTAACAGAACATAGAGCAGTTTCTCAGAAAGCTTCTTTCCAGTTTTGAACGGAAGATATTTCCTTTTTCACCGTAGCCCTCTATGGGCTTCCAAATATCACTTTGCCAATTCCACAAGAACAGCCTTAGCGAAAGGCTTCTTGAAGGGAAAGATGTAACTCTGTGAGATGAATTAACAGAACACAGAGCAGATTCTCAGAAAGCTCCTTCCAGTTTTGAACGGAAGATAGTTCCTTTTTCACCATAGCCCTCTATGGGCTTCCAAATATCCCTTTGCCAATTCCACAAGAACAGCCTTAGCGAAAGGCTTCTTGAAGGGAAAGATGTAACTCTGTGAGATGAATTAACAGAACACAGAGCAGTTTCTCAGAAAGCTTCTTTCCAGTTTTGAACGGAAGATATTTCCTTTTTCACCATAGCCCTCTATGGGCTTCCAAATATCCCATTGCCAATTCCACAAAAACAGCCTTAGAGAAAGGCTTCTTGAAGGGAAAGATGTAACTCTGTGAGATGAATTAACAGAACACAGAGCAGTTTCTCAGAAAGCTTCTTTCCAGTTTTGAACGGAAGATATTTCCCTTTTCAACATGGCCCTCTATGAACTTCCAAATATCACTTTGCCAATTCCACAAGAAGAGCCTTAGTAAAAGGCTTCCTGAAGGGAAATATGTAACTCTGTGAGATGAATTAACAGAACACAGAGCAGTTTCTCAGAAGGCTTCTTTCCAGTTTGGAACGGAAGATATTTCCTTTTTCACCATAGCCCTCTATGGGCTCCAAATATCACTTTGCAAATTCCATAAGAACAGTCTTAGCGAAAGGTTTCTTGAGGGGAAAGTTCTAACTCTGTGAAATGAAATAGCAGAACACAAAACAGATTCTGAGAAAGCTTCTTTACACTTTTTAACAGAGGATATTTCCTTTTTCACCATAGCCCTCTATGGCCTTCCAAATACCACTTTGCAAATTCCACAACAACAGTCTTAGCGAAAGTCTTCTTGAGGGGAAACTGTAACTCTGTGAGATGACTTAACAAAACACAAAGCAGTTTCTCAGAAAGCTTCTT